>NC_064306.1:21895565-21920565 GCF_023373825.1 Bactrocera dorsalis | reverse complement strand
TGAGAACTGTTACCGCCAATGTGAAAATAAATGAAATCGGAAGATAACCTCGCTCACTCTCCATATAACGCTACTGTTCAAAACTACTAAAAGCACAATACATAAATCAATAACTAATTACTGCAGAGATATTAAATTTTACCTCCAAGATGGTATGAGAGCTTTAAGGGAGCCGAAAATTGGACGATGGGAGTGGCATCGCCCACTTTTGGTGAAATCACATATGGATCCGATCCATTTGAGTCTTTCGCCTTACAGTTTACAAATCAAGAAGTAAATAATAAAACGGGAGAAAATTTTGCAGTAATAATTCCTTTACAATGGGCCACCTTATGACTAAAAATTGTTTAAATCCAACTAAAACTATCCAATCCCCTAAGTACCGAGAATGTGAACCCTAGTATTTATAGTTGATTTTTGGCCGAAAATATCGATCAATATGTGAAATGTATATTTTTTTCCTGACAATAGCAATTCTGTATATCATAAATGGTCTACTTCCCCGAGTCTCCTTACCTCACTATCACCTTATGACCAAAAATTGTTCAAATTCAACGAAAACTGTTCAAGTTCTTAGATATCGAATATTTGGATTCCATTACCTATAGTAAACTTTCGTTCGAAAATATCGGTCAATGTCTGAGATTTAAAATTGAAATTCAGGAATAGTTCTTCCCTGATAATACGAGGGCTGTCCGATAAATAACCGACCTAACCATGATGCACGCGACTTTTTCAAATTTTTTTTTTATTTTTCTACATAGTCTCCTTGTAACTCCACACACTTCTCCCAGCGATGCTCCCATCTCTGCAACCCTTCCAAATAGTACTTGGCGTCTTTGTCTGCAAAATACGAGTTCACGAAAGAGATTGCCTCCTCATTTGACGAAAATCTCTGGCCGCCGAGCGCAGTTTTAAGTTGAGGAAACAAAAAAAAGTCGCTTGGTGCTAGATCCGGTGAATAAGTCGCCATGGCGACTGTTGAGATGTGAGATGGTGCGTTGTCTTGGTGGAACAAGACTTTCTTTTTTTGCAAATGTGGCCGATTTTTCGAAATTTCTTCCTTTAGCTTGTCCAATAATGATGCGTAGTATGCTCCTGTTATAGTTTTTCCTTTTTCAAGATAGTCGATAAAAATAATTCCATGGCTGTCCCAAAAAACACTCGCCATCACTTTCCCAGCCGAATACACAGCTTTAGGTTCTTTTGGGGCTGGTTCCCCCTTTTCAATCCACTGTTTAGATTGATTTTTTGTTTCGGGCGTATAATGATGAATCCAAGTTTCGGCTACAGTTATCAATCGGCGCCAAAACTCGGTCTTATTGCCTCTAAACTGAGCCAACAGAGCGCTGGAAATGTTCATGCGCGCACGTTTGTGGTCTTGCGTAAGCAAACGCGGCACCCAACGCGCGGACAGCTTTCTCATGCCCAAATCTTAGTTTAATATGTGACAAACAGTTTCTTTTGACATCTTCATAATCTCAGCTATTTCCCTAACTTTAATCCGGCGGTCGTCTAGTACCAATTGATGAACTTTAGCGATGTTATCGTTAGTGGTTACAGTTTTTGGACGCCCAGGACGTTCATCATCTTCCAAGCTCCTGCGACCACGTTTAAATTCAGCTGCCCAAAATTTTACGGTGGTAAACGATGGTGCAGAGTCACCATACACAGAGTCCAACTCATCTTTGATTTGTGAAGACGTATTGCCTTTCAAAAATAAAAATTTAATTACTGCTCGATATTCAATTTTTTCCATTTTGGGGAAATCACCGAAATAGACTCACAAAAACGACTGTCAACAGATAATTGCGCAAGATAAATTTCTGAAATTTTGGCGAGTAGCTATTATAATATGCACAATTTGAAGTAGAAACTTTTTTTTCAGATGTGCCGCTAGCTTCACGTTGAGGTCGGTTATTTATCGGACAGCCCTCGTAGTTTGTTTGTATGTCAAAAATGGGTTGAATCGGACCAATACTTCCCTTAGCCCCCCAATACCTAACATAAGGACAATCGAACTTCCGGGTGACTTTTTACCATATATATCGGCCAATATCAAGAATGATAGAGTACAAGATTGCGCAGATGAGAGACAAAAAATTTTTCGTTCTGCGCATCTATGTACGTCACTCGGCTTATAAATTTCGTGAAATAGCTTGAGTAGCAAATAAATATTGCTTGTTAATAATAATTGATTGGTTTTTGGTTTATAAAAATGAAATAAAATATTGAAGGTCCGCGAGATTTAAGATTTTTATTAATTTATTAATTATTATTTTGCAATATAAATATTTTTATTAATTATTCTATTAAAATACGCACCAAACAAAAAATGGAAAAATTAACTCATTTACAAAAAACACAGTGCAAGTTAAATATGAAAATAATTACAATTATAGATTAAATTGAATATTTAACATAAAACTTAAAATTAAAAGAAATATTTAAATTAAACAATTCAGATTTTATAACGTTTTTTATTTTATTCCGCTTGTGTTTTTTATTTGAATATGAATCGGCGCAGATTATTTAGTTTTTTTTCTTTTTAAATATTTTTAGTTATATTTTAGTCATATTAAAAGTTATTTATATAATCTATACAATTATTTCTTAAATTTGCTTATTTTACGTTTCTTTTGATAATTGAATTTCGCAATATTGGCATAAGTTTCTTTAATAGCAGCGTCTTCAGTGCACAATTCATTCAAACTATTTTCCATTGAAAGGTCTGCACAATCCTCAGTCACGTTAAAATCTTCAGCAGGTATACACTGTACTCGCACTTCTTGAGGTTGGTCAACATTTATCAACAATGAAGTCACTATTTTCTTATTTTCCCTGCGCTCAGCTCTGGTGGCTCGCTGCTCATTTTCACTAGCTGCAACGTTATAGCGACAGGGAATAGCTCCTGGTTTCAAAGTCCTTTTGGCGGCAAGGTCTATGAAAAGTTTAAAATTAAAATATTTTAAAACAAAGGTGATTTATCAACTTACCCATTTCGTACATCCCGTTTCCAATAATGTCTTCATCGTTGAAGTGAAATGCTTAATTATTTCTACAAAATTGGATCCACTTTTTTGCTGCCCTTTGTCGTTCGGAAACATAAAAAATGTTTTCTTCACATTTTTATTTCTTCTATCATTGACATAGTTTTTCACTACACATTTCATTTTGTTATTTAAATACAAAATTACACGGGTAAAATAAATTGTTTCTATGTTTTCACATTGATTGGTACCACGAATTTATAGCTGTCAAATTTTTTACTGCGCCGTGTGACGTAAGCAATTGTTTGCTTACATTTTTCAAGTATAACGGACCTGCGCAATGCGTAATCTCTTTTCTATCATTCTTGGGCCAATATGAGAGTTATCGCAATGAAAATGAACTAGCGTGTTTTACTTATAACAGTATATCTTTGTGCCTAAAATAAATAAATTTAAGGAAAACTTGACTTAACCACCATATACCTAATATCAGGATTTTCGGACATCCGGCTGACTTTACTCCATATGATTAATTTTATTACCAACTCCCATATACTACATATCACCTGAAATGCAAAATAACGTATCATCAAAAAATTCGAAATTGGGTGTCTTATTGATTCCGCTTCACTAGCAGTTTTAACCAATATTAAAATTTTGTTTCACTCATGTTCCATTTTATTTCGTGTTTCATTCATACCACTGTAAATTTCCGAAACTGTTGTTACGTTATTTTGCATTTCAGGTGACGATATAATGATTTTCGTTTTTCTAACAAATCTTATGTGCCTGTCAGTGTATGAGTTATATATACTCTGAAAAAAAAACTAGTAAAACCAAAGTATTCTGCATTTGCCACAAATACTTTTTGCATTAGAAACGTGCCCAAATACTTTGAGCATTTGTTTTAAAAGTGCGAGCACTGTTGAAGTAAATGCGTCAAGTATTTAAATTAACAGTGGAACACTTTTGATCGAAATACGGGGCACTGTTGTAGCAAATACTTATACATTTATGTTAACAGTAGAAGTATTTGAGATTAACAGTAATTGCTCTTGATTCAAACGTAATCGTATTTGTTTTATTGTTGTGTTTAACATAAATATTATTGTTTAATAAATATTACACAAAGTTTAAAGCTTTAATGTAAATTGGTATAAAATATATTTTAAATATATAAAATATTACCATCCACTTGGTTTTTATCACAAGGTAATGTGTATATTTGTCAAAAAAATCGTACAACTTTTTTGCCGTCATTTAAAGTATACAATTTTGAAGGTACTGATATGAGATCGATTTTTTTTAAATAATATGCGTTATTGGTACCTAAAACTTCGTGAGACTGAAATTTTTCCAAAAAAGAAGTTTTGCATTCCTGACAAATCAAAAAAATTTCATTATGTAAATCAAAAAATATTTTTAAAATAAGCAGTACTGTATTCTTTGATTTATGGTGATCGGGGTCATTTTAATATCACGTGTTAAGTAATTATCCACAATAATGCGAACTATTGCAGATTGGTCACTTTCTTGGAGACAACCACAGTTTTCGTACTTCTTTATTATGTCGTTACCTGCTACTGTTTCTTTTAAAACCTCTTCGACGTTGGGTTCGTTGTTTGGGGATATTGAAGGTGTGCTTGCAGAGCTCAGCCAGCTTCGAATGGATGAAAGGTTTGTTATAGTTCTATCACCACTACAGCACGTTAGCATATCGAACTAGAAATACATTAATATAAATAATTTATAAGCGTGTTATAAATGTGTGCGAAACCCTCAATCTGAAAATTTAAACGGAAGTTACGCCGAATTTTTAAAATGCTTACATTATTTTCTAAACGCCATTTTTGCAAGTTGTTACATTATTTTCTAAACGCCATTTTTGTCAACTCCTCACTCATAGTGTAAACTAAAATGCACAAAAATTGTTTTTAAATACATATTTTTGTTGAAATAAATGTGTATATAAACCACGACATACCTGCAGAGTAGGCTTTTCGCAAATGTCGTTTTTTATATAAAAAAAATCACTGGGGAAGTCCCTTTTAAACAGCCTCCGTAAGCAGCGGGCGATGCGGCAGGCACACTAATGCAAATGCAAACTATGTAAGCTCCTTTTGCGCAGCTTCACTAAACGCGAAATGTCTTGAAGTAATCACTTTCACTTAAATTAATACTTTCAGCACATATATTTACCTATAAAACCCAAATTAAAGTATTTGCGCACGCAACACGTGTTTCTGTTAGAATGATCGATGGAAAAATGTAAGCGTCAACTTCCCTGTCATCGTATGGACAAACAGTAAAATTAAATGCGAAATGGTTGTGACAAATACTTTTACATTTAAAAAACTGTAATCAAAAGAAAATTAAATGCGAAACCTTTAAAACAACTATTTTTATATTAGATTTTAATAAGATGATTTTTAAAAGCACAGTATTTGAATCAAGAGCAAAGTATTTCCGTCAAGAGTTTTGCTGTTGAAACAAATACTTTTGTTTTACTGTACTTTAACTGCAGAAAGTATTTGATTTAACTGCGGGGTTTTTTTCAGTGTAGTATATGTATATAAAAATTTGCTTGGATTTCGATCCTTAGGTTGACGTTTTACACAATAAAGGATTTCCCTGGCTTTGATTCTTGTAAGTTGCAAGAGCATAAAATGTTCGGTTGCACCCGGACTTAGTCCTTCCTTACTTGTTTTCAATTTGTTCTGTGAGCTTGGCCCATGTCGAGCACATTGCTGTAATACAAACTGACCGACCAAAATACATTCTCATATCGCTCATTTGCTGCAAGATCGGCATAATTCAAAAATCGTGATTTTTGAGTTAATGCTGCAGAATTGTTCGTTATATCATACTTCATGTTGAGTGAAAAATTCATATGAATACCTCTTATATGCTCCGCTTGAGAAGAGGTGTAAGGTTGGAGTCACCGTGTAAGGTTGTAGTAAGTTGAAAACTTTAAACGCGTTTTCTGGCGAATCGATTTTTTTGACTTATGCCGGTCTTGCAGCAAATGAGCGATATGGAAAACTACTTTTTTTTGCTTCGGTGCAACTGAAGTTAAGGTTGTTTTCATTTTCATATTTTTAAATTGATGTAATACGAGGGCTGCTATATATATTTCTGGCTTAATAATGAAAATAGGAATATTTATCAACGAAAATGGTTATTTGTTTTTTTTTTTCGTTGAATTTGGCTCGTCTTGGAAGACCCACACGGTCGATTGCTGTTTTGTTTCGGGCTCATACGCATAGATCCATGATTCGTCACCTGTGACGATCTTATAAACGTCTTTTGAAGCACCGCGATCGTATTTTTTCAACATTTCTTTATACCAATCCACACGAGCTTTTTTGAGCGATTGTCAAATTGTGCGGGATCCAACGAGAAAACGGCCAGGTGTTCATTCAATATCGAATGTATGCTGGTGGGAGAAATGCATAGGCATGCCTCTATCTGAAGGTATGTTACATGACGGTCTTGCATTATCAGTTCACGTACGGCAACGATGTTTTCTGGCACAACGGCTGTTTTTGGACGACCTTCACGGAATTCGTCTTTGAGCGAACGTCGGTTGAATTCGTTGTAACAGTTTTTCACAGTGCTATAGGATGGTGCTTCATAGCCATACAAAGATTTTAGTTCATCGATGCACTCTTGTCGTGATAATCCATGTCGAAAATTGTTTAAAATGATCGCACGAAAATGTTCACGAGTTAATTCCATTTTTTGGCCGAGATGAATTTTTTAATTCCTTGTAAAAAAAAACAATTCACGATTAAATGACAAAACGTTCTGAGTGATGTTATGCTAAAAAATGTCAAACTTTCCAATGGAAATGTCAGATTGCACCTGGCAACACTTAGTATTGCCTAGTCCAGAAATATATATAGCAGCCTATGTAAGAGAAGTTATTCAGGGGTATTGTTACATCCAGCTCTGATTTTCAAAGGTATCACAGAATCTGTTGTGTTTCGTCTTTTAGAACATACGAAAAAGCAATATTCAATCAGCTTGTTTGCTAATGTTACAAAACATGCAAATTAATAAATTTGTAAGTATTTCTATTAAGTTTACATTAGCTCGCTATTTTAGGTTTTATTGTATTGGAATACTTTACAAATCTCCCAGCGACTTTTCCGTTTCCTTGGTCCCGGTAGTTATGAAAAACGCATTTGAAATGATTTTAACTTGAAGCTGAAGCAACGATATAAGAAAAATATGTGAACTTTGTTTCTTTTATTTACGAACGTCTATAATTGAATAATTGTCCAGAATTGGTCTCTGTTTAAATGAGTTAAGCAATAAATACTAAGATATAGTAATATAAAAATATTTGCTCTTTAAATTATTTATGAATTTTTCAAATAATTTTACTTTCATATTTACTCATGATTCAATTATATAAGGTTGGAATAGGTTGGGTTGGTTCTTTTGTATTGTTTTGTTTTTATGATTCAAAAATAAATTTTTAAAAGATTTCACCGAATGAAAATGAGTTTTTGGAGCGATAACTGAATAAATTGTGAATAACACAAAATCATCACAATGTCAACAGAAAATCCGTGAGAAAAACTAAATATAACTAATTTTGACACTTCTTTTGTAAGAGAAAATATGCTCCGAATCGACGATACATACAGCTATGGACAGACATTTAACGCACTTTCTTGTGGAATACAATACTTAATAACGTTATAGTTAAAGAAGGTAAAACCCTTATATTGCACAAAAGCTATCACTAAAAACTAAAATAATTCAAAATACTTAGTTTCTTATAATAAATATATAATGTTAGGTTCAATTTACATTCCTAAGTCAAAATTAACTTGGACAAGTACTTTAAAAGATCTATAAGGCAAAATAAATATTATTACCAAGTGGCGTGAAATAACCGTTATTTTTAATCACCGATTCACAGCTGCGTTGCAAGCTTTCTATCAACCTTTGGCATCTGTGCAAAAGAATAGAGTTCCATGCCTCCTCTACTCCTGCGCAAAGAACGTTGAAATTTGTAAATTTTCTTTGCCCAATTTTTCCTTTGACTTCATTCCACAAGTTTTTGATCGGGTTTAGATCTGGATTTTGCGCTTGCGATTCAGTAATTGGAAATTTTTCTTGCGTAAGCCATTGTTATTATACATCATTATATTACCTTTCCAATATGCTGGGGATCGTTATCGTGCATAAAGATCCAATCTGCTGGTATAACATCATCGGTATAGGGCTTAATTGTATTCCTTAGTATATTAAGATATGCAAATTTATAGCAGGAACAGCGAAAAACGCTTTTCCCTTCCTCAGTTGCCGACCGTAGAATCCAAAATGTGTCAAAAGTTGAGCCCGTAGAAATCAGCCATCTTTGTTTGTTTTTTTTTGAACAATGTTGACATTGCTCAATACGCATATATAGTTTTGTACACATCTAAGTTTTCAACTACAATTTTTCATTATATAAAATATCAAAACTGAAAACAAACTATTAAAAATAGTTCATATACATCCAACTCCTTTTTTACACGGTTTCTTGTTACACGGATTTGAAGTTACACGATTGAAAAAAATTTTTTTGTAAAAAACTTGTAATCTAGTACGTTTTCAAAATCACTGTCTTGTAATTATGTTTGTTTTACGAGTACCACACTTAGCACCATTGCTGAAATGAACATACATAGTAGTAACTGGGAAATCCCCTTATTCGATAACTCTTACCTTCACATTTTCTTCGCATGATATTAACATTGCTGAAATGGATACCTGGATTAACAGATTTCTTTAGTTTTTTGCTTGCTCTACCAATTTTTCACCTGTAGAAATAATGTATTTTAAGTTTTAATGCTCAATTAAATGCCATATGAACATACAATTGTATACATACATATCTGAAATTTTATAATTTTCAACATTTGCTACACGCTTTTTCGAAGTAAATATGGTTCTTTATTTCATCTTACACAGTTTTCAGATGACATGGAACGTATCCCCCATTTTACTATAGAAAACGCCTCTTTTTTATACGGTTTTTTTTACACGAATTTCTGAGGAACGTATCTACCGTGTTAAAAAAGTGTTGGGTGTATTTATAAATCATAGCATTCGATTCTGATTTTGAGCTAGCTTATGAAAATTTCAAACGTATTGAATACAATTTTTATATTTACTACAATATATCGAGAGTGGTAAACCTGTCTTGTGCGAAAGTAATCATCTGACACGTTTCTACGGAAGAAATCCAAATACCGTGGAAATCTATGGTATCCTACGGTAAAGCGGGCGGTAGAAGCCGAGTTGGCTGATCATTTATATTGCGCTGCCATAAGATAGGTCGTATCAGGTGATTCGGGCCACGGTTTTGTGGAATTCTCTTCTATCTTTAGTAGTGGTTTTTTTATGCTCACACGCCCAAACAAATTATTTTTACTTAAACGTCTCCGCAATACTCTACTTGACACCTTTAAGCTAAACTCTGCAATGACTTCGACCATTATTGCGTGTGAGGATTTGAAAGGATTAGCTTTACATTTTCTAACATTTATTTTGTGCTCACGGTGAGTTGTTTTGCGAGGGGCGCCTTACGAAATATGTTTTAAGATAACAGATTGGAATCACTCTTAACATTTTTGATGGCATTGTACATAATTTTTCTAGAACATTTTACTACATTAGGAATTCTTACTTGTTTTGGACCTTTACAAACCTAAATAATTCTTTTATTCAAATTCACAGTATTTTCCTTTTGTCATTTAAACAAAATTTGTATTAAAATTAACTATTAATTTTGTTTCATCAAACACAACAATGACCGAAAACTATAAATGCGGTAAATCGTTGTCCAATGAATTTATGACGAAATTTAACAATAACGTATTAACAACATCTAAATGGAAATGATAACGGTTATTTTCCTACGCATTTAAAAAGGCGTTAGAAGCAGTATTGATCTCCTAATAACAAATTTATGAAAATATCGCTGAGCGCAAAGGAATCTAACTGCTGTCCGTAAGTAAAGCGGCAGTGGCAAATTACTGTTGCGTTGTGCGGCGCGTTTTTTATCGCTCAGCATTAATGCCGACGCGGCATCCATATTGTCTGTACGGGCTAATAAAATAAATCAAAAAAATAGTCGAATTTTACCCAAAATTTTGGTCGTTTTTGGCCTGCCAAAATTCGATGTTTTGATCACATCAAAAATCGATAGGTCATTGTACGGAGAACTATATACAGAACATGTAAAAAAATTCGACAGTGATCGGATCATTTGTTATTGAGTAATCACTGCAGCAATTTCGAAAAATATTGTTTCGAGAAAAACGCGTTTTTAAGAGTACAAAAAAAGGTCCTCCACTGCTGCCATGATTGCAGCCTTCTCTGTTGATGAAACCTAAAAAAAAAAAATTCTCGTTAAACTAAAACATATTGTGTGTACGGGCTAATAAAAAAAATCAAAATAATAGTCGAATTTTACCCAAAATTTTGGTCGTTTTTGGCCTGCCAAAATTCGATGTTTTGATCACATCAAAAATCGATAGGTCATTGTACGGAGAACTATATATAGAACATGTAAAAACAATTCGATAGTGATCGGATCATTTGTTATTGAGTAATCACTGCAGCAATTTAGAAAAATGGTGTTTCGAGAAAAACGCGTTTGAAGTTCCAATGCAACCAACTGCCGACCGGCTACTCTTTTAAATGGCTGTAACTCAAAAACTGTTTCAGATATCGATTTGAAATTTTAGTATGTTATTTTTAAAAGTACAACCTATCGAAATATGAAAAAAATTGATTTTTTTAAAATTTCACACTAGGCGTGCCCCTTAAGGGGGGGCGGGTAAGGTCAAACAGCACGAAAAAAGGCATGTTTTTGTGATTTGTTTTCTAACGACACAGTTAAAATATATTTATTTAACGAAAAGTACATTAAAGTATGACATTTGAGGAATATCTCGTCAAATTTTTATAAAGAAATATTGAAAACTATGGCAATGGTAGCAATTGTTCGGACGTGTCTCGCAAAAAAGTTGAATTGCGGTGCCCCTCATAACTCGTAACTGCTAGATCATCTGAAATCAAAAAACCCAAGTTCATTCGTTAGATAATAGTTTGCCCCAGGTAACGCTGTCGAGTTTTTTTTTTTTAATTTCAATTTTTGAATTTTTTCGAAGACTTTGAAGTGAAAAACACAATTTTTTGAGAAAAAATCGGCTAATTTGTCATTGTAAAATCAAAATTATGAACAAAAAAAAAACTCGACAGCGTTACCTCGTAAAATATGTACAGAAATAGTGTTTAAAATTTCAAAAGGATTGGTGCAGTAGTTTTGAAGTTATGAGGGGCACCGACTTTGAAAACGTGAGTTGTGGGAAAAACACGTTTAAAGTTTCACAGACGCTCACAATCAAATCAGAGGGCGGAGACTTACAAGTGTATATCTCCGTCAATTTTGCTTTAATTGCTCTCAAATTTTCACAGAATAATCTTAAGATATTGTACATTAATATACAATAAAAAAATAAAAAATGCAAAAAAAAAAAACGAAAATACCTTACCCCCCCTTAACATCGCACTTCAAGTTTTTTTTTCTGGAAAATTACACATTTTCTGCAGCCAACTTTACTTTACTTACGTTACTTTTACTAAAGCACTGTCAAAATCGAATTTTTTAACCCTCAGCTTTGCCGTCGCGGGAATTAATTATAAATAAATAAAAAAAAGTACACGCATTTTCTTATTCTCATTTCTGTAACTGAAGTATTCATTATATCGGTTATGGGTACCTAGCGAAGGTATGGAATATTTTTGGAACAGAGATACTAGATTTTTATTGAAATCTTATTTCGACATTTTTGTTGATGTTTGTGTTACCTTAGGCTAAGGCGGACAGTTTTTGTGCATTTAAAATTGTATTCAATACAGGATTATGGACGACTTGATTAACAAATAACTATTTCAATAGTAAATCACTAATTCAGTGTTCAAAACTTGATTTTCAAAATATTTATTACGTAGCTTTTAATTTTTACATTTGTTATATCGGGAAAAATTGAAATTAATTTAAGCAAGCATTGGAATTTTTTCAGATGTAATAGGCACGCAGGCTACTCATTGGATTAGGCATTTTCAATACATTATTTTATAAACTAATTATGTACAGTATGTATTTCAACAGCATTAATCCAATTGAAAGGGTAATAGAGAATATTTAAAGAAAATATTAGCAATGAGGATTAAACTTTTTGTTTTAGCCAATTTGTATTCTATCCAGCAGATATATTTATACGATTAAATCCCAATAAAAAATTACCAAGAAAAAACAGTCATAAACATTTTAATAAGAAAAAGTAAATGTATTTTATTCAAAATTTGTATAAGCACATGTAAAAATAAATGGAAGCATTTTTTAACGAAAGTAAAAAAGGAAGACGACTAATTCACGAATCATCTCTTAACCAATTAAATAAAAATTGTATAAATACTAAAATATCTACATATGTATATATTTAATTAACTGTAAGGCACTTTGAGAATTTTCATCAGTGTTAACCATCTTCGAGTTTTTGTAACGTATTGGAATAAATATTTTTCATTTCATTTACACATCATTATTGTGTAAAAAGATAAAAGTAGGTAATAATTTACGTTTTACAGGTAGTTACGTTAATATAGTATCCGGGTAGATATATTTTCAATTTTAATACTACAAAATATTAATTTCTCATCTCACTTTGACTTCATTTCATTAATAATTTTCATAACTGCACCTAATTTATTACATTATCCATTGTGTTTAAGTTATAAATTAAAAATTTTATATGGAAGTATTTTAGTGGCATATAAAATATTTCTGTAAACAAAATGAAATAATATATTGTATATATAAAATAAATATTATATATAGATAATTTAATAAATGCAAAAGCATATTTTGCCTATTCATCTTTCTCCAACTCTTTCCTACGAACTAAGTCCCCTTTCTAGTATATACCCATTTTCTGGATAAAGAGATATTTAATATAAAATATATAAATTATCGTAAAATATATTTTTTGTTTAATAATTTAGGTTGTATATATATATGTATAATTTAAAATGTAAAACAACAAAAAAACTAGAAATTTTAATTATATTCAAATTGAGATTTCGTCAAATTATAAAGCTTTGTTAGGAAACTTTTCAACAGCTGAGCTCAATCTGTTAAAAACTGGCAGACGTGCATCTTCACCACTGTTAAGTGATGAAACAGAATTAACTTTGGCCGGAATTTTATTAACATTCCTGATTATAGCGATTGGAGAGCTCGAACTCTTTTGTAGGACCTGTTTGCCTTGAATTGTAACAGGCTTTATGTACAACGAAGTCTGATTTTGTATTGAACCTAACATTATATTAGGTGGTGGTGTATTCACTGGGGAAATTGGTGCGTTTGGGCTTTCGGGTGGAGTGTTTACGTAAGGAAATGTGTTCTGGAAAACCGAATTTACCGGACTAACTTGATCGCCAAATGTAAAATTAGTCATAGAACTGGTAGGACTTAAGGATAATGACCCTGTGGGTGACTCTCGATCTGAGCCTGTTGACATGCTCAGGGGAGGACTCAAAGGTAGTGAATGATTGAGATTAGCTGCGCTGTTTCCTGGTTTAGGCTGCAATGGATAAGTTGTGATGCAGTTATGAAAACTGGAATGATTTTGCAATTTTGTTTGCTGCTGTTGTTGTTGCTGCTGCATTTGTTGTAAAGCTCTAGCTTCATCCGCGTTATGTACAAAATGACATCTTGGGCCATAAGGACAAAATCCAACGCTGTGGAATGTGCGACAATATTCGGTTTTGTACTTTGGGTGTCTTTGTAAGTTTCGTAGCTCATGATATCCATGAGCAAACTGGCACTTTTCTCCATACTTGCATTCACCGGCTTCTTCGAACGGACGACAAAGTTCGGTTTTATATCTTAAAACAAAGAAAACAATTTATATAATATACACATTTCAAATTTATAAAATTTATATAAATAACTACGGTAAATTACAAAGGACGTTGTCTTCAGTTTTTTTCAATGAGGCACTACTTTATGGGAGCTGGTCGTTCGGACAGCTGTTATTTGATTTATACTCAGTTTCGAAATATCTAGACATACTCCGGAGCTAAAGTGTCACACGTTGGATGAATGGACCCAAAATGAGATGGCCACCGATCCCAATTTTCTCAAGAAAATTTTGTTTAGCGTTGAAGCTTACTTTTTTTGTGATAAACGGATAACGGAAATTCATTGATCCATATTTAAAAAAAAAAATGAAGCCTTCCATAATGATACAGTCAATGAAGAACTCTATAGGGTGATCATTATTGATCTTTCCGTGACTGAATTGGAAGATGTTGATGTGGGCGAACTTAGGTTCCCACAAGACGGCGATACATGCCATACACCCGACTAAACAGTCAATGTCTACGCAAATTAGAACGAGACGAGTTACGCCTTGAAACAGAATATTCTGCGCGTTATTGTCGACATACGGCCCCAATGCGCGCAAAAATTGAATTTCTCTGTTGGAATTAATTCGAGCAAGTCGCTGCGCGGCATTAGCCTGCCCGAAATCATTTTTAGAACATTGTAATGTCCGCCCTTATTTTTATAATATATTTATAATTTGTACAATAAAGCTAAAACCTTGGCTATAACATGAAACTAATACCACCACACATGCCTTAAAAAACTGTCTTTATAAATTACTAAAAAACAACAAATATCCACACTGCCAGCTTTCTCTATCGGTTCTCAATTATACCGGCACTTTAAATTATTCAGTATAACAGGTCAATTGAAAAGTCCCCAGTTATAGTAAAACACACTTTTTCGGGCAAAATTCGTTTTTTTTTTAACATAGTTCTATCATAGTGACCCACCAACTTTTCGATAGGATTTGTGTAGTACGGTTTGTCCTTTGCTTCAAAATAGGCCTCAGTTTCGGCGATCACCTCTTCATTCAATTTTTTCAAGCAGGCATTGATTTTGAGATCTTTGAACAGGAAATAGTAGCTAAAGGTTAGGTCTTGAGAATACGTTGGATGGGGAAGCAATTCGAAGCCCAATTCATGGACTTTTGCCGTCGTTTTCACCGACTTGTGGCACGGTGCATTGGTTAAACAGAACTATCTTTTTCTTCAAAAGCGGCCGTTTTTCGGTTATGTAATAGTTGCTGTTGATGGTCCTTCCTTTTTACAGGTATTTCCATGCGCAGTCGACTGTCGCGTTTTTCCACGCTTTGGAGTGGGTTCCTCGTGAGCAGTGTCACATATCGACGCAAAGGGCAAGTTTTAGTTTCAACTGCATTTTTTTCCTTCACAATGAAATGTTTTATGAAGACACAAAATTCTTTTTTAACCTTTTTTTCCAAAATAACTAAAGTTGCTTCACTTAAAATGATATAATTTAATGCTCCGAACAGCTGTCTAATTTGTACACCCTTTTGAAAGTTGGGGATAACTAAAAATTATATTGATTTAATTCTAACGCCATCTACTTGTATGTTTCAGGTCGGGGACTTTTCAATTGATCTAATCTACGATTTAACCATGCTTTAATGAAGACCCTTGTCCCCTCAAAGTAAACTGTTTCACCTGCGTTCAAAAAAGTTTCCATATGTTAACATGAAAATCATTATTAATTGCTACTATAGCATATAGTGCCACACAAACTGAAAGACCATAACTAAGTCCTTTGTATTGAAAATTTGTTTATTTGACGAGATATCTTCACAAAATTGGCACAGAATACTATTCGAGATAACAGTACAATCTCCGAACACATTTTTTAGATTCGGCCACCACATATAGATGCCATACAAATTGTTCGATCGAAGTCAAATTTTTGTATGAAAGCTTTTTTATTTATAAAGGGTATTATAGCTTTGGCGCAAACGAAGTTAACGTTTATTCTTTCTTTTTGATGAAATTCGTGACTCTCCTGAATCGAATTTTAACGTTATGTTAATTATTCAAATTTTAATTTTTAAGATGACCGTTGCATCAGGAATTAACAAAAAAATGGATAATGTGGATATTTGGAGAATGCGAAGAGTTCATTCCTACAACGATTCATCCAAGCTATAAAACTATTTATAATTTAATATTCTATCAACTTGGAGCATAAGTTCCCTGCAGCAAAAATATGGTTTATATTGTTTGATTATATCAAATTAATATGCAAAAATAGTGTATCACAATTAGGAAAAAAAAATTTATTATATTACCTAGAAGTATTAACTTGTTGTGGTAAGGGTTCAGATTGTGTTCTCTCCAGTTTACGATGTAAGTTCAAGTTTCCGAAATTTTCTAATATAGTTGTTACATAGGACTCAACATTTGCCTCATGTTGTGCCTGAGGTTGTGGTTGCGAAATGGTTCTGGTCAACGCAGTGTGGGGACGGCATTGATCAGAATCTTTCTTGATGTCCAGCTTTACTTTCTGGTCGGCTGCTTTGACAGAATCATCCATTTCGGAAGTAATTATATCACCATTGTTGCTAACTGTACGACTTGAACGAATATGTTGCTGTTGATCATTTGACTGGTTCTGAAAAACATATAACACATTAAAAAACGTGTATAACAACAAATAATTATATAAAAATATTCCGTTGTTTTTGGTTTTTATACTCCTGCGACATATTGCTACATAGTGTAATAATTTTGTTCACCTAGCGGTTGTTTGTATCACTTAAAACGAATCGAGATAGATATAGGTTATAGGTGACGAGACAAGTTGAAATCCCCATGTCTGTCTGTCAGTCCGTTCGTCTGTCTGTGCAAGCTGTAACTTTACCTGTAAATGTAAAATGTAATTGAGATGAATGAAACTTGGTACACGTGTTCTATGGGTAAAAAAAAAAAGGAAGACGAGTTTGTAGATGGGCGTTATCGGACCACAGGCCACAAAACGTGATTATAAGAAAATCTAAAATTTACACAGCAGCCGGGTCTACGTTACCGGAATTGACCCGAATTTAATTCGGTCGGTCGATAGGGAGTCGAATTGTCTGAAACCTCGTTTGGTATCGAACGGCTCGGAGAGGTCCTTTCCTATCCTGACGGAGCTTTTGGCAGTTACACAGCCGTATTAGTTTTGCGGGGATACCAAATTAAGACATCGTGGCATAAAGGCTGCTCCTTTTTGTGCTGTCAAAAGCAGCTTTGAAATCGATGAATATTCTCTTTTCACGGGTCTTTACCGAGATGCGGTGGTAAATATCTAGTATGTTGTTGATTTTTCAGGCCTAAAGCCACACTAATAAGTTTCAATCAGTGTGTTGATAGTTAGCATTAATTTTTCAGACAATACGCTCGATAAAACTTTATATGCAATTTTGAGGAGACTTATCCCACGGTAGTTGGCGCAGATTGTGGGGTCTCTCTTTTTAAGGATTGAGCAGAGCACACTTAAATTCCAATCGTTGGGCATGCTTCCGTCCGACCATATTCTACAAAGAAGCTGATGCATGCTAATTATCATTTCTTCGCCGCCGTGTTTATATAGCTCGTCCTGCAACCCATCAGCCCCGCCGCTTTGTTGTTCTTCAGACGGATAATTGCTATTCGAACTTCTTCATGGGCAATGGAACATTTGCTCCATCGTCATCGATTGAGGAATCGGATTCGCCATCTCCTGGTGTTATGCTTTCACTGTCATTCAGCAGGCTGGAGAAGTGTTCCATCCATAATTTTAGTATGCTATGGATATCGGTTACTAGATCACCTCGGGGGGTTCTATAAGAGTGTGCACCTGTCTTGAAGCCTTTTGTTAGTCGTCGCATCTTTTCGTAGAATTTTCGAGCATTATCCCTGTTGGCCAGCTTGTCAAGCTCTTCATGCTCACACATTTCGGCCTCTTTGTTTTTGACTGCAAATGCTTATCGCTTCCTCTTCAACTCTCGGTATACGAGGTGTGTTCAAAAAGTATCGCGAATTTTGTGTTTTTTCAAAAACTATTTATTTATTCATGAATATCTATTTTGTCCTCTTCAAAGTAATCCTCATGAGATATTATACACTTGTGCCAACGGTTTTTCCAATCTTCGAAGCACGTCTAAAAATAATTTTTTTTATCTTCTTCGGCTCCTCCTTCGATGCCGTCTTTATCTCGTCAAGAGAAGCGTAACGTCGTCCTTTCGTTGGGCTCTTCAGTTTAGGGAACAAGAAAAAGTCACAGGGGGGTAGATCTGGGGAATACGGTGGCTGCGGCATCATTAGTGTGTTGTTTTTGGCCAAAAATTCGCACACAAGCAACGATGTGTGTGAGCAGGGGCGTTATCGTGGTGCAAAAGCCAATTGTTGTTCTTCCACAAATCCGGGCGTTTCTGACGGATTGCTTCGCGCAAATTGCGCATAAATTGCAGGTAATATTCCTTATTGACCGTTCTTCCCTGTGGCAAGAACTCATGATGCACCACGCCCCTGCAATCGAAGAAAACTGTCAGTTACGATTCGCGATACATTTTGAACACACCTCGTATATCCAATCCCGAACGTCTTGTAGTCGATTGCAACGTTGCGATGTAGGCAAATTGTTTTCTCTCCGCTGCGATACGGCACTCCTCATCATACCAGCTGTTCTATTGCTTTTTCCAATTTTTGCGTTTGCAGCTGTACGTAAGGAGATGCCGTCGCTTGATGCAGATTGTGGCTGGACATTCGAAGTTTCTCTCCCACCACGAATGCTACCCCCAATTTGCGCTCCTTTATATGGCCACTATAGTAAATGCCTCAAGGAACTACTCATCTCAGTCCTGGTCCCGCCTATTACATTTCTTGGACTACGGTGTTGTCAGACTTTACTTTTATGAGAAAATCAAACTGGCTGGGCAGCGGGACCTTTCCAATTATGAATCGGATATTACAGGTGTATGTCATGGTCGTCATCAAAGGGTTGTCTCTTATCCGAGGCTGGTGTTTCCTTTTCATTGAGGGCGATTTTACGGGGCGGATCACAAAATCAGCGCACTACTCAGGGAAGGGAGAGTGCACCTTCTCACTTTAGCTCGCCTTCAAACGGATGTTGTTTAGCTGCCCAGAGGATACTTGGTCTAAGACCAGAAGTCGTGAGCTACTTGAGCCATAACTTCTACACATGACTCCATCCTTACATATAACAGTCGTAGATAATTTCGTACATCTTAGAACCAATATCAAAACCATCAACAATACCAAAATTCATAAGTGCTACTTTACTCCGCATCTCGACAGGCTAAAGTTTATGGCATACTAACTGTCAAATCTATTGCCATTGCTGTTGCCAAATCTGTATGCGGTCATTTGTTATCATAACATAATCATAAGCGAAAAGGCGTCAGGGTGTCCAGTGGAGACATTAGGTGTTGAAGAACCTTACTGCACTTGGTATCTCGAATTAGCGCTAAATAGCGAAAAGAAGAAACAACTGTCACGCTGTTGTTGAGGTTCACCTACAGAGGGAAAAAGTTTTGCCACTGAACATAAAAATTTGTGAAGTCCACATGAGAAAAAAGTCGGCAAAACATTTTATTCCGTAGTAAAATTAAAATTAATCTTTGCAAAAATATTTGTAAAAGGACAGTCCGCCGGCCTAAAGGTAAAGAATTTTATCGTAGATACCGCATATACAATTAAACATGGGGGCGGAAACTTAATGGTGCAGAGAAAAGAAGAGAAGAGAAGAAGAGAAACATGCCCATTTTCTCTTTGCAAGGCGTTGGTCCTTTATTTACATTTTGCAAAATGTTATGCTACCATATGCTGAAGCAAACATGCCGCTGAGATAGTGTTATCAACAAGATAATGACCCAAAACAATACATCGAGGTTGGTATCTGGCAAGGATGCAAATGTGATCTGTATGTCAATCCCCTAATCTCAACCCAAAACTTATGAAGCGCCTGACCTTAAGAGGAGATTGGCGCACCACTTACACATGCATACTGCAATTGTCCACAAAGTAATAGGAGTGTCAATATGAAAATATATTTGGCTGTACAACTTTTTTGGATCACATATAAATGACGAGGTACAATTACGGTGCACATAACGAGACCATTGACTTAAAATAGGATACAAATTGTTGTTGTGATGATCGTTATTCTCATTCATCCTTGCCTGTTAATTAAGAAAATTAGGAAAAATATTTAAGGAGATCCAAGAAATATGAGGATATTTTGCTCAAACGATAGCTAATGTCCTTGATAATAGAAATAACAATTAAAGCAGACTAAGTTCGGGTGCAACCGAATATTTTATAATCTTGTAACGTGCAAGAATCAAAGCCAGGTAAATACCTTAAGGTGTAAAACGTCAACCAGAAGATTGGAATCCAAGCAATTGTATGTATACATAGTATACTATACATATATAACTAATACACTGAACGACATATTTGACATAAGGTTTGTTAGAAAAACGAAAATTATTATATGTTCTGTATGGGAGTTCGCCCTATTTTATGCATTTTAGGCGCAAGATTACACTGTTATCAAATAACTACGCTCTCTCATTTTCATAGAGATAACTCATGTGTCAGCTGATATATACGGTAGAAAATCATCTGAAGTACGAAAATCGTTGTGCTAGGTGTATGGGAGCTAAGGGAAGTATTGACACGATTCAACCCATTTTCGACACACAGACATACTATTGTCAGGAAAAGAGTATCCATGAATTTCAATTATACTATATATCTTACATATTGGCCAATATTTGTCAATTATAGCTACTGGTACCTAGCTTTTCCCATTGTGGAACTGATCCAATTTTCGTGATTGAAAGCTTTAAGGATCATATGTATGTCATATTATTAGAAGAGGTAGAGGAGTTACCTCATGCCTGAAGTAATATAACATTTAATATATGGGTACAGCAACAAGACAATGACACTAAACATTTCATCAAGTGATTGTAGAATCGACGGAATTGAAGTTAAGGGGTTAGGGGTAGTCAAAGGCACGAAAAAATGAGAATTTTCGGTATTTTTTTGCTAATAAATCGTGTTATTTTACAAAAGTTGTAAATAGATAAACTCGGGCCTGATCAAAAGATTTTTTTTTTCAAAAATTAACACAATGGCGGCCTCAGGAAATTTTGTATTAATTTTTGGGAAAAAAACATCAGTTAATCGGTCTTAAAATGATCTTTCGATCATTAAAATCTATTGAGCAGTTTTCGAGTTACAGTTGTCACCAGTTCAAAAAACATAGTTTTGACAAAAACGTGTTTAAAGTTTCACACTAGCGCTTTGAGGTGTCCGTTGTTTGTTATTTGTCGAATAACTCAAAAACTAATTATCGGATCAACGTGAAATTTTCAGAAAATATTTTTAAGGCATTAATTACACTTAAAGAAAATGTAAAAAAAAATATTTTTTTGAAAATTCTGACTACCCCTAACCCCTTAAGCATCAGTCTATGCAGTTTTTTTACCTCAACTCCATATAATCCAATTTGAGAAAATTGTAGCAGGTAGTGAAAAAGGTTTGGGCAGAATTACCATATGCACGTTGCCAGGATCTGATACAACTCTGTTATATCCAGGAAGTGTGACGTTCTATTAAAAAAACGAAGCTATTCAATGAAATATGATTTATTTTATTATTCGGCTAAAATTAAAACCATTTTAATGTAATAATTTTAAATTTTACGTACTACATAGAATACTCCTATTTTTATATGTACATATGTATGTATATGCACATTTGAATATGCTGTGCAAAAATTTTGAGACAAAACATGTAAATGTAATGTTTATGTAAAATTATAAGATTTCCAAAGCCATTTAGATTAAAAAATGCATCTGATATATGAAAAGATCAGATTCAAGATTAAAATATTATAGAGTCAACTAGAAATTTAAATAAAGGTTTGGCTCCCATTTTATTTTAATGATTCCAAAAAATATTTAAATCTGTTAAAATTATCTTTTGTTTGCAAGCATAGTTAACAAAGTGTACACAGTTACAGTTGTGAAATACATACTTTCATAAATTACATATGTATATTGTCTAATTCATTAACAACAAATTATATTTTTCATTTTACTTTATGTCTGCAAAAATTGGTACTAAGCTCTTAGGTTAAGATTATAAACATAAATAGTACACAACCTTTCATCATTTATGACCATATAAGTATGTATGTATGTTCATATGTATATCCAGACTTTTTTTGGAAACGATAAACCAACCGTCAAAAATACAATAAATGGAAATAAAAAAGCCAAACAAAACTGTTGCTTCGATGCTGTAACACATTATGCAACTTACCAATTATGTATAGAGCTCAAGTTCAAACCACTACTATGAAGACACCAAACAACACACCACTCACTCCACAAAAAGTTAAATCACAAGAAACCCAAAGCAAATGCCTCTTCCAATAACCTGCTGAGCAACCATGCAAAACTTAAGCGAAGTCAAGTAAATGAGGCAAACTCATCTACGGTAACTCGGCAAGACAGAGCAAATAATAACGCAAGCCATCAACTTATTTTTTTTATTATTGCAATGGCCAACCTACTCAGCTAAACCCAACCGGCTGAAATACCTTCACTTCAGCTGAAGCTGTGATCGGCAGTCTTTAACTGCATTTTCTGTACGTATTTTTAATCATATTCATGTGAAGCAATACATACACAACATGCAGCAAATTGAAACGCAAAAATAAAAAACATAAAAATGGCTAAAATTGTAGTTTTCGGTGCTAGTCTAATAGCGGTAAGTCTAACGCCTGACTTAGGTAAGCTTGGTCTATAGGTATATTATTAACGTCAAAATATTTTACCTAATTTCATATTTCACAATTAACCATCTCTTCTGGTATTTAAAACAGGCTATGGCCGATTTGATTTGTAAACGTTAAAATTAAAAAAGAAACACACAATAAAAGCAGGTATATGTACATATATAGATATATGTATGTATTTGAATATATGCACATTTTAATTTCAGGTATATATATGTACATAAATATGTATATATTTACGTTTTTTTAAATTTGTCTGTAAATATTACAGGTATATACAGAGGTTGTCTCTTAACCTAAAAATTTCCTAGTTTGCATTGATTAATTTTCCTTTTCATTGAAATGTGAGATTAGGGAAGTCCATCCAAATACTCTCACTCAGAAAAAAAACCCAGATAACAAATTAAACAACTCTGCCATTCGACTGATTCCCGCATCTTGCGTCATATCGCATTACTACACTACTTTGTATTGTTTTGAACGTTATAAACTGGTTTACCACAATCGCATATACCCTATAGTTTCGCTCTTCGCATCTATGTACATACATTTTCTCACATATTGCACTTTCAAACACATTTACACAATACAAATACATATACATATAAACAGACATAAATATATGTAAATTCAAAGTGATCTTTTCCTTGTAGCGTGTTCAAAAACCTGTACGCAACCCAAAGTAATCACTAACTCTCAAGTTGTAGACTCTCAAGAAAAATATCAACTTTGTCTCTTTTCAACCAACAAACAACTTGCAAGTTAAATTTATTTTTAAGCAACGTGTGTTAGCACTTATCTCCACATATATGTATGAACAAACACATTATATATCTAAGTATATAGATATATAAATTATATATACATATATGTATGTATGTAGATGTTACAAAGTTAAAAAGTACAAGTATTTAATTTATACAGTAATTTTATATTAAACACAAAATTATTTACCTAGATTTATATATATACACATATATGTACATAAAACTATGCTTGTATGTACACAAATATATCGTATATATGTAAGTACGGAGTTATATATACATACATAATCGTATAGGTTTATTTATATGTAAATGTATTTGATGTTGTATCGCGCTCGTATGGGCGCTCATGGACAACAAATACCGGACATGTGAGTGAGTCAAAGCCGAACACAGAGTGCTGGCAAAGACTTGCTTGACTCTTGTTTTCAAGTAGAAATACTTGTATATGTATACATATATACATTGATATTGTATATATACACGTTTTTATATGTGTGTATGAATATATGTATGTATATATGTATGTAGGTACATGTGTTGAGCAGACACAATCTAAACACACATCACACAGATATGTACATTTAGCGCTCACAAAACGACTATTGTGATCTTAGTTCCTGTTCAGAAAATGCAAACAAAAGTGAGTATGTTAAGAATAATATATTATTATTATCTTACAGGTTTTGGTGCTAAGCTATATTTTCAGACAAATAACTTTAAGTGCATATATACATACATATGTATGTCTGTACAGATGAACGATTTAATTAGCTATTACAAGCCACAAATTTGCAAAAAAAAAAAAAAACTGTCAATAAAAAAATAATTCCAATTAAAAAAATTAAATGATGGTGAATTATTTAATTTTCAATTACGGTAGCAACGTAAGCACAACTATACCCTTCGATTCTCGACTATCTCTACACAAAATTAAAAGTAATATTTGGTTTCCCTCCTATCCACATCTAATAAAACCGATAAAGATAAGAATAGTGATAAACGATAGGTTCAACGAGTTCATTAAATACCTATTTTACCACTGAAATAGCGGTAAAATAATTCGAATGTAAAGCACGAAGGGGTTAATTGTACCATATGTATAATTTATGTACTATATGCTGCTGTTCATGTAAATGTGGAAATTTTACTCCAATTATTTTTATTTAACAAACATATGTATCAATTACACGCGTATGCGATATTATTTTAAGGAAACCACGTGACTTCCACTCAGTTAGTTAGTGTGCGAATGAATTGAACCAATGTTATCCAACCGAAAATGTAACTGAAAGATCCGACCCTCCATTTTCTGCTTAGATCAAAAACACTATTTTGTGTGTTATACTTGGATTGATTTAACAGTTTTACTTGAAAAATGATTGACCGATAGTTAGAAGGTTCAAAATACATCTAATTCTATTTTTTCACGGTAGATTGGTTCCAGAATAAAAAACCGTGTGAAAAAGACATTGATC
>NC_064306.1:21694763-21895065 GCF_023373825.1 Bactrocera dorsalis | reverse complement strand
GATGGTATACTAAAGTTTCCCCAAATAAAGGGTATATTTAAATATACAAAGTGAAAAATGTGAAAAAAATTAACGAAACATTGAGATACCATGTCTTATTAATACAAATAATTAATCGAGAATAGTTTAAAAAATATAAGTGTTAGCAACATTATTTTTGCATATTCCTCCTCTGGAGAAGCTTTCCTATCAGTACATACCACATTTATACCAAAATTCGTTTTTTTACCCGACCGCTAAAGTAATCGGAATGCGTAAGTGTTCTTTCGAATTTTGGGAATTTGTGAACTTTAAGATCGAATATCTCGTTAACTAAATGTTTGCAGTACCTATAACGCTATATATTTTTTATTTTTTAATCAGGAGGACTTCCTCTTTGCAACGGTACCTTAAAATTGCGGCGCCAAAGAAATCGGAATTGTGCCGTAACTTTTTACAAATTTTATAGCTTTAAATACCATTTCCTCGAACAATTCATAATTTTGGCAATCAGCGTTGGATTTTTGTCTTATATGTACATATGTGTAAATCAAGGTATTTTATTTTTTATGTAACAGATACAGATAAAACAATGTCTTTTTTCCACAACTGTCAATTATTCAATTCAATATTTGTACAAATAACATATTTCTTTGTACAATCAAACTTCGTTAGAAAGCTATTGTAAGGTATAACAACAAAACATCAATGATGATAACAGCATTAGCTAAGTTGTGGAAGTCAAGACATACATTACCGTAGGAAATTATCCGCCAATATTAAACAATTCGTTAATCATTTTTTCATATTTTAGAATTATTTGGGATTGGAATACCTAAATGAATTTGGACCTAGACCTAGATATGGTCGGAACGGTGATATCACTCTAGACCCTTAATATACTTGTATAGATATTCGCGCTACTAATTTGTATTTATTTATTTCAGTAGATTCCTTACCAATGATAACCAATATAGCATTGGGATGTTATGTGGAAATATTCAATTGCCTTCAGAGTTTCTATATATTAAAACATTAGCATTAAGTGACATTTGTCATAAAATCACTTTTCCCCATAACAAATATACACATTTTGTGTGTTCTATAAATATTTAAGCGAGCAGAAGGAAAAAGCTTTGCAACATTTGAGAACATTTGAAACTGCAGTAACAGAATACCATTCGAGTCCTATCAGGTCTTAATATTGATTTGCTGCCCTAGGACTTTCATCTTTAGTATGGTACAAGTATATACATAATGTTTAAAGTGAGAAACGTTTCTAATGTATCCAAACATTGTCTGAGCTGATTTTTCTTATGTGTGTATATTACAACCAAATCAAGTAATTGCAAATTACAGTTTCTTTTTTATTATTCATAGGACCATTTCACTTCTACAAATTTTTTTTATGAATACACATGTTGTATTTTTGAATAAAATTTGACAGGTTTAACTTTTTTTTAAATGGTTTTGACTGATCGCTGGAAAATTTTAAATTAACATACCACTTTTGAATTTGTATTAATAACTAACACTATGTATTATACAACGTGTATTACTATGTAGAAAGAACTCACCAGTAAACAATAGCCTAGATGAAAATTTAATCTAGTTTTGTTCTTGGATATATCGCCGCATTTTTTAGTTTTAATAAATCACTTTCGTAAAATTTCACATTATAGCGAGCGTAAATAACATTTAATAGCAAAACACTACACCCTAAATATTGTTAGGTGGTATCTAACGTTTAGCCCAAATCGATGCGTAACAAGCACGCAAAGCACAAAGGATATGGCAATGTAGTAGCTGTGGGAGCGAGAACAGCGGCGACCGAACACGGCGAGCGACGGCAAAGCCTACCGCAGCACACGGACGTTAGTCAGTTCCAGCCTTTGGCAATTAAGGCTTCTTTATCAAAAGCAATACATTTCATACATTCTTTAATTACTTATATTCTCAAAATTCTACCCGAAATGTATTTAAGTTCATTATTTTATTGGAATACATTTATTGTATTACATAGAAAATATTTATGTACTCAGGGTGTAAAAATCGAACGAGTTAAACTTCGTCAAAATGTCGACTTCTGTCAGTGTTGCCAACAAGGCTTTTTATGTTTCGATTTCAAAATTTAATCAATTTCAATATGTACCAACTCTTTCCAAAATAAATCGCTTCTTGTTATATGGAAAATGTTATGCTTGAGTTTTCTTATGTTCATTCGATCTTATTCGAAACAGAAATCCAATTGGAAGAGACAATTGGAAAATTAGTGCATCTGACATATTTTTAATATTAAAAACAAAATTAAACTGACAAATTATTCATTTATTATTTGTGCATTGTTGTTAAAATAATTCTAATCAGAATTCCATAGATATTCTTCGAATTTTTTTTCTTCTTTATCCTGGTGATGCTATAATATTATCAAGGTTAGAGTTGTAGGCTTCAATTTAGAATAAGTAAATTTACAAATACAATAAAAATTATTCCGAATTAAATCTTAAGTTTTTCCAATTGTTTTCACCTATATTTTTATGTAATTAGTAATTTTCGTATATTTTTTTCTTTTAAAAAAATTCATATATTCCAAATATTTACCTTGAATAGTCCTTTACTTTTATTAGAGTTATTTTCGATTTTAAACTATCAAGTAATATATATATGAGCATGACATATTTTTATTTTCAAGTGTGAATGTTATAATAGGCCGGCCGCTTGCTAATCATAACTAAAACTTGATTGGTGAAGAAAATGTGTTACCGTAAAAGACTGCAACGTTAATCGCACTTATTCAAATCTAAATTTGTAGGTGACAGACGGCAGCTATGCGAGTTTGAAACTCTCATAAACAGCTGATTGTAATTTTTATATTACTTTCAATGAAAATGGATAGAAGACAAACATTGCGGTTCTTAGCCGACCAATTTTTACAAAAATTTTTTTTATAACAAAAATATATGAACAGCTTATTTTTAAATCTGCATCATAACATAAAACTTCTTGTTTTATTATTGAAAATTTGAAAAACACCTGTTAACGGAGTTATCTTCACTACCTCCTGAATTAATCCGGATTAATGCAGTTAATAAATTAAATTAAAGAAATAAAAATGAAATTATAATAATATCTTGTACATACATATATTTGCCTACATATACGGAAACAATATAGAAATTAAACACAAATCCCAAAAATAGGATATAGGCGAAAATAACTGCAAGGTATTTTGTAGTAATAAAGGTTGGAGAACCTTAATAATGTAATAATTATATTCGCATATTTTCTATAACTCAAGAAATAAAAGCATACTAGT
Source organism: Bactrocera dorsalis (assembly GCF_023373825.1). Classification (NCBI taxonomy): domain Eukaryota; kingdom Metazoa; phylum Arthropoda; class Insecta; order Diptera; family Tephritidae; genus Bactrocera; species Bactrocera dorsalis. The sequence continues at coordinate 21,891,770 of NC_064306.1, read as the reverse complement.
TCGCTGCTATCGAATATATCTAATGTATAACAGATTCACATACCATAATAGTTTAATATGGCATCACCATGCAGTACTTATTGAAATGGCAAGGCTTTAAAATTTTACCCAGTCATTTTCATTACAATTTTTATATTGTGCGTTCAATAATTACTATACTCAAAAATGGATGTACTTATTCCGGAAAAGGTATACAGAATATAATTGTGTATTTTAATATTAAAAAATCTTAAAATTTGTAGGAGGATATACTTGACTTTAAGTTAAAGGATGCGCATAGTTCCTTAGATGAACTTGACATAGATGATTTATATGTCCGATATAAGGTAATAAAATTTGTGAACTTTTTTACTGGTATTTTCTTAATTTATGTTTTTTTTTAGAAACTCCAAAAAACACTCGAATTTTTGGAAGTGCAAGAAGAATATATTAAGGACGAACAACGAAATTTAAAGAAAGAATACCTTCATGCTCAGGAGGAGGTTAAACGTATTCAATCGGTCCCATTGGTTATTGGGCAATTTTTGGAAGCTGTTGACCAGAATACGGGAATAGTGGGTTCTACTACAGGTTCTAATTATTATGTTCGCATATTATCTACGATTGATAGAGAATTATTAAAACCTTCGGCATCGGTTGCATTGCATAAACACAGTAATGCTTTGGTAGACGTACTACCCCCGGAAGCCGATAGTTCTATTTCTATGCTTCAACCTGATGAAAAGCCAGACGTAAGTTACGCAGATATTGGTGGCATGGATATGCAAAAACAGGAAATACGTGAAGCTGTTGAATTACCTTTGACCCACTTCGAGTTGTACAAACAAATTGGTAATAAATAATGTTAATTAGCAAAGCAATTCAAATAAATTTATTCCTAATTTATAGGTATTGACCCTCCTCGAGGAGTGCTTATGTATGGACCACCTGGTTGTGGAAAAACTATGTTGGCAAAGGCAGTAGCACACCATACCACTGCATCATTTATACGTGTCGTTGGTTCAGAATTCGTTCAGAAGTATCTTGGAGAAGGTCCTAGAATGGTTCGAGATGTTTTTCGTTTAGCAAAGGAAAATGCTCCAGCTATAATTTTCATTGATGAAATCGATGCTATTGCTACAAAACGGTTTGATGCTCAAACTGGTGCAGATAGAGAGGTTCAACGTATTCTTTTGGAGCTGTTGAATCAAATGGACGGATTTGATCAAACGACAAATGTTAAAGTTATTATGGCAACCAATCGAGCAGATACATTGGATCCAGCACTTTTACGTCCTGGCCGTTTGGATAGAAAAATCGAATTTCCACTACCAGACAGAAGACAAAAGAGATTGATATTTTCAACAATTACCTCGAAAATGAATTTAAGTGAGGATGTTGACTTGGAAGATTTTGTGGCACGCCCAGATAAAATATCTGGTGCGGATATAAACGCCATTTGTCAAGAGGCTGGAATGCATGCTGTGAGAGAGAATCGTTATATTGTTTTAGGAAAGGATTTCGAGAAAGGATATAAAAATAACATCAAAAAAGATGAGCAAGAGCATGAGTTCTATAAATAAGTACATTGTAGCTATTTTCTAAAATTTGTGTATTAAAAATTCTCTAATTTTCAATATTTTTTTATTGTTTATTGAAGTTGTTTAGCTGACCTTGACGTTAAAACTTTCTGAAAATTCACAAAACTGTGATTTGTATGCTTTCTGCAAACCCTTGCATCATTTGGCCAGAGTCTAATTATCCTCTATAAAACGGAATACATAATTCACAAAATTCCTACAAAATAGACTTCTGGATATTGAATAGAAAAATCGTCACGATGAGCGTGTAACAGCACAAAAAGTGTTTCAACACAGTTTAACATTACCGAAATGAAAAACGGTAACTTGACAGTTACGTCGGAAAAATTTTTGTTAGCGAGCAGAACAAATTTTTTATATTTTACTGAAAGGTCCTGTGTAAAAACTGATATAATCAAACGTATGTGTGCGAGTTTGCATACATTTTTAACACACCGGTTATTGTAACGGTTATCTAGTCCCCGTTAGGGTAGGCCTAGAAAACGTGCTGTCTCGACGGAGTTGGACCATAAAGAGAGGTGTGTCAGATGTGTAGGATTAGCTGGGAATGCATGCTGGTCATATATTTGGTATGTCGGGTCGATTCTGGATAAATAGGAGTTCACCTGCTACAGCATCAAGAATGAAGCTGCGAAAGGTTCACTACCGATTCTCGCGGCAACTCGAGGGGGTCGTCTGTAATGGGTGGCGGTTTTATTTCAAGTCCGCCATTCACTGAGAGGAAGTCGATGAAGGTGGCTCCACTCTTAGTGGTGGTCTGTGCACATCTGAATTTAATTGCGTCCGAAGTCTGGTCGAGTATTGTCTTATGTGCGGGTAGTTCGGCATGTCTGAAGCTTCCTCGACGATGGATGACTGCATCCAGGCGACCATATTCGTCCGCCGTGGTGAAGGACCGCCAGACCGATTGCCTTATATGTTGCCAACAAAGTTTTTTTTAGCGACTAGAGGATTTTGTTCCGGCTCTTAACTTTGGCAATAATAGCGGTTGTGTGATGAGTGAAGGAGCACAGGCTGTCTAGTGTCCCACTTAAAATTTTAGGTTTATTAAGAGTCGGAACTTTAACGCCATCGACTGCAATATTCAGGTCAAGTCTGTACTCTTTCGTCTAATTTGTGAATATTGTCGCTGTGTATTTAGTGGGGAAGAGTGTTAGGTTTCATGCAGCGTGAAGCGAGAAAGGTCGGGGGTTTACTTTTGAGCACATGTCATCGATTCTTTTGCCAGTCGTCAATATCGTGCAATCAACAGCGTAAAAGGAGATAGAAAATATCTCTCTTAGAAAACACTACGGATGATTGTCGACTGTATTGTAGTTCAACTCTCGATCCCTGACTGAGTCAAAGGCTTTTGACAAGTTCAACGATATGAGGATCGTCCCTAGGGCCTTGGTGAAGTAGCTTACTACTTTCCATCCTATATTCCTTAGCATCAGAGGATATTGCTTTGTTGGCATGGCCATTGAATCGCATTTCAACTCGGTCAACATGTCTCTCTTCGGGTTAAACAAAGCCTTGACAGTAGTCCACAGCTTACTCACGACGGTGGAGAGGTTGCAAGAAATATATCTATTTTGCCCGCTTATGTTGATTTACCATTTACCGAAACTTCAAATTGAGATCCCTTATTCGGGGATCACAAGGATTGGCATGGCGTAAGGAGTTGTACTCATTATCTAAAACATCGGCTGAGAAAATTTGGGCGAAATTCCGCGATTTTTTCCTGCCGGGAGGGAGCGAGCGGTAGCAGCTGCGATTACCTTACGGAATTGATGTTCCCCACCGAATGAGTAGTGTGGTGAAGTTGCTCTCGGTAAATTCTGTGAAGCTGACCAAGTTAGCTTTATTAAAGATAACGAAGGTTCTGATGCGAGCGAGCATAGGTCGCCAGGTTATGCTATTTGTCACATCTCCACTAGCGTTGATAATATCGGTCGAGCTATTACAGTTGCTCATAACTCTAGTTGGGGTTTCGTCATTCACTGTGCAGAAGTCGATCTCCCTACGATCATTTGACAGGCAGGAATGCCAAATGTTTAAACCTGCACGATTCAGAAGATCTGAACGGTTGTTTAATTTAGTTTCTTGGACCGCCCATTGATACGCGTTCCCGACTCATGACTATAACGATCTCCCCGATCTTATTCTGGAGTCCGTTGTAGTTGAATGATCAGAATAGGAGTCATGTTGCGTGTTTAAGCTCCTAAGGACCGTAGAGGTCCATTGCATTTATGATACCTAACCGAGATGGAGTTTAGAAAGAACCTTTTAGATCAAACGGGTCCGGGCTGGACTTAATGCCAGCACGAGTCTACAGAATACGGAGCAACTTTACTGTAAAGAGTTATTCCAGTGATTACAAACTTAATCTAAAACTCACCGATCTAAACAGGGTTAGTTCGCTGAAAAAACTACTCTTTATCGGACAAAATCCGGGTCAATTCCGGTAACGTAGAACCGGCTATCTTGTGTGTCAAAAATACATAAATAAAAATGAAAATTTACAAATAATATAAATTTATTTTAATTTTATGTAACTTACGTACATATATTATATTTGAAAACTCCTCTCTTTCATAATAATCTATATTTTTGCCACAAAACTCAAAAGAGTTATTGCTGAGAACCATGCAATACTTTTGGTTTATAGCAAGGTATAAAGCAGTCGGCATGAGAGGATCTGTCACTGTGTTGGTGAGCACGAAAAAACAGTAGCCCAGTGAGAAATTGGAATTAAAATTAAGCATCTAATATAAATAATTAATAGTATAATGAAAATTAACAAAACGTCTTTTAAGGATATATTCCCTATTATCTTTAAAAGACTTGGAACATAAAAGGCATTGCATGGCACCAAAGGCATTTAGAATCATAAAGTATTTCTCGCAGGGCATATTTGGTTTTGCGCTATAGTCTTGCGTGATGTTAATTCGTTGACGGCTCGACAACGACTGAACGATAGAGCGTAAGCGTACGTGTGAAGTTAGTTTGCAAAATTTTGCTATGAAATGCCGACCACTGGTATAAAGCTCTTTTTGGAGTTAAGTAAACCGCCCATCGTAAAAATTCGATTTTGATTGCGCATTAAGAAGTAAAGTTGGCTGCAGAAAACTTAGAAATTGTAATATTCAAGATGTAAATCATACCTTGCAACTGCTTAAATAAAATATTTATTTATTGAAGGTTTAACCTCTATTTCTAACAGTAATACTTTCAAATAAGTAGCTGTTCGAAAGCGCTGGTAAGATATCAAAGGTCTTTAACATGACTTCTCTTGTTTACGAAAAGGATACAATACACGGCCCTTTGAAAGAAATGCAGCATTAATGTTTTGTGGCAGATATCATCATCGGTAACTGTATTACAGAGCCATTTCAAATGTAGTCGTGTTTACATAGAGGTTGTAGGAGACGATTTCGCCAGTCGCCCAGGTATCAATGGTTGTAAACAGCCGTCAAAATTCCAGTAGCATAGGCAGAAGTGCACAACAGAAGAATTGCCGAATGCTAATCTCGAAATCGGAGGTAAAGTTATACCAGTCCAATAAAGCTCAATTAATTAAAAAAATCCGGCTGTGTCTTCGTTTGCCTATAAAAGACTACCAACGTTCATTATTGTGGGTTTTGATAATATACCCTTATGTGTAGTCCAAGTTGATAATATAAGTCCTAAAACTCACCGATGCAAACAAAGTTAAATCGCCGTCTTCCCATTAATGAAACCTGGAAAATCCACTAAAAAAGAGAGTCTTATCACTAGAAAACTCTTCTTTCCCCAATAGTGAATATACTTGAGTCCTTGCTTCTACCGACATTCATTAACCACCTGAGTCTAGCATACCACCAGAATGACTCCCGTAAAAATCACCACCACAGCACTAAGCGTCATAAACTTCCAAATAGTTCATGGCCTCAACCAAAAACCACGCTGTGAGAGGACGATCCTCATAGCGTTGCACTTGTCAAAAGCCTTTGAGACAGTCAATTACACAACGCTAGTTGAGGACATTGAACAATCCATGATCCTCCAGAGATCGAGAGGTGGATATGAACTACCTGAGCGTTTGGCAACAATTCGTACTGTTTCGAGATAGAAATTCTATATTGAGAAGAATTAAACAGGGGGTGCCGCAGGGTGGTGTACTCTCCCGTTACGGTTTAATTTTTACAATTCGAAACTTCCTCGACTTCTTCTTCTTCTTAATTGGCGTAGACACCGCTTACGCGATTATAGCCGAGTTAACAACCGCGCGCCAGTCGTTTCTTCTTTTCGCTACGTGGCGCCAATTGGATATTCCAAGCGAAGCCAGGTCCTTCTCCACTTGGTCCTTCCAACGGAGTGGAGGTCTTCCTCTTCCTCTGCTTCCCCCGGCGGGTACTGCGTCGAATACTTTCAGAGATGAAGTGTTTTCGTCCATCCGGACTACATGACCATTCGCTGAACTATGTCAATGTCGTCATATATCTCGTACAGCTCATCGTTCCATCGAATGCGATATTCGCCGTGACCAACGCGCAAAGGACCATACATCTTTCGCAGAACTTTTCTCTCGAAAACTCACAATGTCGACTCATCCGTTGTTGACATCGTCCAAGCCTCTGCACCATATAGCAGGACGGGAATTATGAGTGACTTATAGAGTTTGGTTTTTGTTTGTCGAGAGAGGGCTTTGCTTCTCAATTGCCTACTTAGTCCGAAGTAGCACCTGTTGGCAAGAGTTATCCTGCGTTGGATTTCTAGGCTGACGTTGTTGGTGGTGTTTACGCTGGTTCCAAGATAGACGAAATTATCTACAACTTCAAAGTTATGACTGTCAACAGTGACGTGAGAGCCAAGTCGCGTGTGCGACGACTGTTTGTTTGATGACAGGAGATATTTCGTCTTGCCCTCGTTCACTGACAGACCCATCTGCTTTGCTTACTTGTCCAGTCTTGAGAAAGCAGAACTAACGGCGCGGGTGTTGAGGCCGATGATATCAATATCATCGGCATACGCCAGTAGTTGTACACTCTTGTAGAAGATGGTACCTTCTCTGTTGAGTTCTGCAGCTCGAACTATTTTCTCCAGAAGCAGGTTGAAAAAGTCGCACGATAGGGAATCGCCTTGTCTGAAACCTCGTTTGGTATCGAACGGCTCGGAGAGGTCCTTCCCGATCCTGACGGAGCTTTTCGTGTTGCTCAACGTCAGTTTACACAGCCGTATTAGTTTTGCGGGGATACCAAATTCAGACATCGCTGCATAAAGGCAGCTCCTTTTCGTGCTGTCGAAAGCAGCTTTGAAATCGACGAATAGGTGGTGAGTGTCGATTCTCCTTTCACGGGTCTTTTCCAAGATTTGATTGGTGAATATCTGGTCGGTTGTTGATTTACCAGGTCTGAAGCCACACTGATAAGGTCCAATCAGTTTGTTGTGGGCTTTAATCTTTCACACAATACGCTCGATAGAACCTTCCGGCCTCTTTCTTCTTCTGTCTGCAAATGCGTCTCGCTTCCCTCTTCAACTCTCGATATCTATCCCATCCCGCACGTGTTGTGGTCGATCGTAGCGTTGCGAGGTAGGCAGCCTGTTTTCTCTCCGCTGCGACACGGCACTCCTCGTCGTACCAGCTGTTCTTTTGCACTTTCCGAAAACCAATGATTTCGGTTGCAGCTGTACGTAAGGAGTTTGAAATGCCGTCCCACAGTTCCCTTATACCGAGTTGTTGACGAGTGCTCTCAGAGAGCAGGAGTGCAAGCCGAGTAGAGAATCGTTCGGCTGTCTGTTGCGATTGCAGCTTCTCGACGTCGAACTTTCCTTATGTTTGTTGGCGTGCGTTTTTTGCCTCACAGAGGCGGGTGCGAATCTTAGCTGCAACAAGATAGTGGTCCGAGTCGATGTTAGGACCTCGGACGCACGCACATCTAAAACATTGGAGACGTGTCTTCCGTCTATCACAACATGATCGATCTGGTTGGTCGTTTTTCGATCCGGAGACAGCCAGGTAGCTTGATGAATCTTCTTATGCTGGAATCTAGTACTACAGATAACCACATTTCGGGCCCCGGCGAAGTCGATCAGCCTCAACTCATTTGGGGATGTTTCCTCGTGGAGGCTGAATTTACCGACCGTAGTGCCAAAGATACCTTCTTTGCTCACTCTGGCGTTGAAGTCGCCAAGCACGATTTTTACATCGTGGCGGGGGCATCTCACATAAGTGCGCTCCAAGCACTCATAAAAGGCATCTTTGGTCACATCGTCCTTCTCTTCCGTCGGGGCGTGGCCGCAAATCAGCGATATGTTGAAGAACCTCGCTTTGATGCGGATTGTTGCTAGACGTTCATTCACCGCAGTGAATGGCGTTCCTTTATATGGTCGCTTTAGTAAATGTCACAAGGATCTACTCATCTCCATCCGCGTCCCGTCCATCGCATTTCTTCGAAGGCGGTGATGTCAGCCTTTGTTTTCACGAGGACATAAGCACCCACATACAACCATTTCTATAAAAATCTTCAAGTTTCGAACTTTAGTTTTCGATGATTCTTTGCAAATGAGAAAAATAAAAAGTTAATGTTGTTTCAATGTTAAATTTATTGATATCTAAAACATAATAAAAAGGAAAAACTAAACATTCAACGAAAGTTCTTAAAAGAATGGAAAATATTCAAAATAAGATATTAATCCAAAACCAAAATAAAGAAATTATACATATACAAATTATACAAAAGTAAAAAGCGAAAAGTAGAAATAAAAAAAATAAGGAATTTATACAAAAATAAAAATTCCAGAGAGCTGCAAGGAAAGTTTTTTATGCTAAATCATCAAATTAATCATTTAGTTAGGTGTCAGACAGAAGTGCAATGACCTCAGAAGGTAAAGTAGAACGCTTGGTTTTTGGGTGCAAACGTAAACTTGCAATCAAAGGGTCTGACGTGATAAGCAACCTTTGCAATAAATCTCGACTCTTTATTGCGTGCTTCTTGCGCTTCTTCAGAAAAGTTTCCTATGGGAAGAATGCATGAAGAAATGATAGCTCCTCCATGAAACAATATTTTGTGGAGAGTTACTGGCGTATAGTACCAAGTATATAAACTCAAATAAAGCTCTCTTCTTTCTGACGTAAAATTTTGGAACGCATCTATATTGATAAAATAGCCGCTGTTTATGCAAATAAGTATTACTCGAAACCGCTTGATCAGATCGACATTTATGCTTGTAAGGGTTCTGTTCAGCTCCATCGCATCCCCATTATATTATTATGCTTAATTCATCCTGAATGGCAGGGAACGACTTAAAAACCTCATATTGTGCATCTATTAATCTTTTCACCGTGTGGTCTATTAAGGATTGCAAATTGATTTCGGCATATGTTTCAGTAACAATAATTTTGATTGCTTAACGAGGTCATAGCATGGATACAATTTCGGACTGTATGGTATCGTATGCAATCGTATTCCACGGTATTGCTCAGTTGATAAATTTTCGTCTACGATCATGGCCAGTGCTTGATCTGGTGTGAGACTTTTCTTTTCAGTAATGCTTACCCTTCCTCTTTTTATAGCTGTACCTCTCGAACGTGATGAAGCCGACAACTCTTTGACAATGTTTTCTGAGTCTCTTTTTCCACAGGATCTCAGATACATTGCGGTAGCCATAGTTAATTGTTCCGAAGCTGCATTTGATATTAACTCTTTGCATTTCCGTTTTTGTGTACTCGAAGCACTTTCAGCAAACTCTTTTTCTCGCCTTCCGCGTTGAGGTATTTGTTTTGAAGCTGATGGTACGTGATCAAGAGCAAAATCAACAGCAGAAATTTTTGAACTTAGCCAAATAGCACTGTCATGCATAAATCTTGCTTTATCGCGGTGAGATTTGCTCCATCGCGATTGAAATTGGAAGCAAAGCTTTTTCATACGATCTTTAATTTTGGTATCGTCAACATCTGGTACAAAAATTGATATAACGTGCTTTTCGACCGCTTCTGTTTTTTCGCTTTTCACCTTGCTCAACCAAATCCAAAATACCTCCTCTCGCGATATTTCACTCATACTAAAAAAAGGCAAAAAATGGGCAGGATTTTATTTTTAAATTTGTTTTGAGCACATTAACAAAGATTCTGCTGGCATTCCCATCACGGAACTCCGTGGGACTTGGAAGTTCTAGTGTATCAAATATTTGAAAACTTTAAAATTTGTCTTACCTTTCAGGTGGTTATAAAACAATTTTTTCAAAATACTTGAGTGCAAAAATAAATATTGTATAAAACAAAAATTTTAAGTTTAAGTAATAACCTTCAATACAAAAAATATTTTAGGCCAAAAAAACCACTCACAACTTCGACCTGATCACTCAAACTTTTGTAATCAATGCAAGCTTGCAAATCAATTGTAGCATGCTATGCAATTGCACGTGTTTGATAGCTGTTATCACGCCAATAACATTTTTTTATTCTCTTTTGTGTTTGTTTTCGGAACAATTGGGGTCTCTTCTCCCGTAAAAAAAAATATGAGCGAGTTACGAAAACATTTTTTTTTTGAATTTCGAGATGCCAGATTGACTAAATCTCACACTGTGCAGGGTGGGCGACGGTTCCTTAGAGGGGGGGTTTTTAGTGACCTGCAAGTGGCACATACCGCTGCTGTGACGATAGCACCGATGATGCGGAAGGCATTTTCCACCCCCTCACCCGCAAAAAAAAAAAAATCCGATGATGGCACGATGTTGACGACGGAAAATGGACCAAATTCAAAACTTGGACAAAGGAGTCCATACTAGACCCTAACATTGCAGTCGATGGCGTTAAAATTTCGACTGTCAATAATCCTAAGAAATAATACTAGACAGTCTGAGGCCGTTCGGTACTTAACTACGCCGCACCAATGTGATGCAGCAGAACGCGGATTAGAGAAGATACAGAGTTGCCAGAACACCACACTCCGGACTATAACGGGATGACTTTTGATATGCCCAGTCGAAGATTTACATAGTGGGGCCCGTATGCTTCCAGTTAAGGAAAATAACGAACTTCTCTACAAGCAGATTCTACGAGAGTGTTTTCGTAATAACCAAACCATCCCTGCAGTCACTTGTTTAAAATGGAACCGCCTCCTAGGAACATCAAAAGGTCCTTCCAGATTTCGGATAGAGCTCTTTTCAGACACGCACTTACCGCCATTCATAGTGGAGCCATTAGCAGCTTCACGGATTCCCTCCCAGGGAATGGTATATTTCCAGTCAAACCACCACCCATTACAGATGACATCAAGTTGTGGCGAGAATGTAGAGTGAGACTTTCGCAGCTTCGTTGTGGATACAGTAGCAGGTTAAACTTCTACTAATTCAGAATTGACTCGGCAAGACTCTAACCACCTGTTTGCGAGCCCAGCAAAACTCATCCAATATTTGCGGCGAGCTTTATTTAAGTTTACAGAAAAAATCGTCAATGAGCCCTCGAATTCGTATGATTAGGGTATCATATACCCACATATGGCTTAACTTTTCTTTGCTCTGACTTTATCCATTGCTTGAGAATCTTGGCCATAATACCGTTTTCTCGGCTTGTATATTCTGGCCAAATCGAATACCAATAACGGCGGCTTGCAGTTATAAACTTGCCACTAATATCAACTTCTGTGATGCGCCTGTAATTTTATCAGTAAATGCTACTTCGTCTGCGTCTATTATAACTGAACGGATAAGTTGCTTGCAGGCCAGGTGAAATATTCAGTGACTAATTCATGAAGCAATGTATCTCGCTCTCGGATATATATTACGACTGAAACAGTTACTGAAATGTAGTCCGACTATATGCGATCCAACCCAACTTCGTGTTATTGGCTATGTGACTTGTTTGTCGGCTTGAACCGTTGTTAACGTTACGCTATCGAGGTGTTTACCAGACCAAACAACAATAAGGGTTTAACGTGCTGGTATCTTTTGTAGATAATAACTTCAGCTGAGCATAATCGGATTTCTTACTGTATTGTGTTGGTTTACCTATAGCACTTATTTCGATGCTCACTTTCGACAATTCTTTCGTTGTGTAGTTTTGGGAACACTACTGGAGTGTTAAAAGCGCGGATGATGTTGCTGACTTACCTATTGGGCTTTGATTGTTTGTAGTGGCTGGTGACATTAGACTCTGGCAAACCACTTAACAACGTTTAAAAATCGTTGACAGTTGCGAACGGTTTACAGTTACCGCTATTCGTAAAGTCTGTTGCGTGGATACGACTGCTGACAATTGGGTCTGTTGGCTTTCTTCCATCCCTTCTTTCTTGTCGCGCTCACTCTGACTTGTAAGGTTGTACATGTTTTCGAGTATATGTATGTATACTCGCACGAGACTCAAGGATTCAAATCGATATAATCCATTTCTAAATTTCCGAAATTCACGTGTGACTGACTTTATTCTTTAAACAAATAGAATCCATCTTTGTTTTAAATCACTGAAAGTGTAAGTTAACTTTATCGACTAGATTATTTTAATTTTTCAACCATACACTCCCAAAAAATCGCGTTTTTTTAATCTAATCTAACTTAAATTAAAACTATTTCACACGCCACCTTTTAACTGTTAATTTGCACTGTATCCTAAACGCTATATTGCAACTGTACCCGGAACTGTAACCCACCACAGTCACTGTATTGTGAACACGCCACTGTAACTGTAACCCGAACGCGCAAATTTTTCTGAAACTGTACGTTATGCTGCAACAGCACCGTTCTGAACTTTAGCAACAATGGCTGAACTGCTGCAATATATTGTACGACGAATGCTAATAGAAAACACATCCCGCACATTTTTAGAATGAATTTCTCTGAATAAGAACGTCGCTTTACTTTTTTTAACAATTACGACCACGCTTACCGTTAGACTTTTTATTTGTGGACCATGAATGAATGAAAGAATGAAAGTTGAGGAATGCACTGCGACCTTTGGTCTATTGTGCTCTCTCCTGACTCACATTGACACACTCAGCCCCAGCGCATGAATAAAATCCAACAGCCTGCCGGGTGCTAGTGAGACAATGTGATCCAGACTGCTGTGCAGTTGATGATGCTATGCATGTGCCTATTCAGTTTGCAGTGGTCAGTGTACCATGCGACCAGTAACCTGAGTTTTTTCCTTGGGAGGTTTATTACCGTTTTGAACCTTTTCAGGTTGTAACCTCCCATTAGCAGCTTGGCATGTCTCATACCGTGAGTTTGCTGCCAATGCTGCTCCCTGGCCACTGCTTCTTCCTTACCCTCTCAAGGTATGGGGACATACCCCCAGGAAGGGTTCGGGTCCTGACATCTTGGTGGAGGCTGCGGAGCGGGCGAGCTCGTCGGCCAGTTTATTGCCGGCTATACCTCTGTGACCAGGCACCCAGATTAGATGTACCTGGTTCTGTTCTGCAAGGCAATTCAGCCTTTCCCTGCACTCCTGCACTAAAAGCGATTTAATCTCATACGAAGAGATCGTCTTTAGCGCCGCTTGACTATCGCTGAGGATGGCTATTCGCTCATTACGATAGTTGCGATGGAGGTTAATATCAATACACTGGCTAATTGCAAAAACTTCTGCCTGAAAAATGCTCTGGAACTCTACCATAGGTATGGAGAGCTTAGTGCGTGGGCCCACAATCCCTGCGCTGATTCCCTCCGACATTTTCGAGCCATCAGTGTACCACCTTAGCGTGCTATTCCCTAGCATCAGTTCGAGGTTGGAATCATCCCATTTGTCTTTACTGCCAAGGGTGACCTTAAATCTTTTCCTTAAGTAGACCGTTTTTGTAGTGTTGTCCCTCGGGAGGAGGGCCACTGGTCAGCGGCCACTTATCTTCTCCATCCTCCGGGACGAGACTACCTTGCCAATTCCACACCCCTCCGCCGTTATTTGCAGAAGTGTGTGCTTGGCTACCTGACCGATAACCAAATGAAGCGGTGTCAGTTCAAGCAAAGCCTCCAGTGCCGCCGTTGAACAGGTTCGCATTGCACCCGTCATGCAGACACAGGCTAGACGCTGTAGCTTCAATAGTTTTGTCTTAACCGAAGTTTGAGACGCTACTGAGGCCCATGCCACCGCTCCATATGTGATTATCGATCGCACTTTCATGGTGCACAACCACCTAACGATGCTTGGCTTACAGCCCCAGGACTTCCCCGCCAGTCGATTGCACATCATTAAAGCTTTTGTCGCTTTGACCACGGCCAGGTTTACATGCTGTTTCCATCGCAGAGTGGAGTCCAGCATCAAACCCAGGTATTTGACACTGTTGGTCATCTCTGTCTCCCTACCCCCAAGTGAGAGATCCCTGAGACCGGGTAGGGACCAGCGTCTCGTAAACGGGACTACGGTCGTCTTAGAGGGGTTGATACTCAGTTCAACCCCCCTACACCACCCCTTCGCTAGATTTAGACCTCTCTGGACCAAATCACAGAGAGTGTCCTCATATTTGCCTTTCGCCATTATTACAATGTTGTCCGCATCCCCTGGCAGCGGATCCCATTGTCCACTAGCAGCGCTAACAGGTCGTCCACGACTAGACTCCATAATAGGGGGAATAGCACACCTCCCTGTGGGCAGCCTCTAGTCGTGCCGAGACGGATCCTTTTATCGCCTACTGTGGTCTCAGCAACCCTGGTGCGCAGTACGGCTTCTATCCATCTGCACACCGGTGCCGCCACATTCCTTTTCTCCAGTGCCCTGGCTACACTCTTGTGAGACGTATTGTCAAAGGCACCTTCGATATCCAAGAACGCGCAAAGCATCACTTCCCCATGTTCCAGTAAACTCTCTATTTCAGAGGTCAGCTGGTACAGGGCAGTGCTCGTTGATCTGCCTGCTCTGTAGGCATGTTGAGCCGCATGCAGCGGTGCTCTCTTCAGCGCCTTAATCCTTATTTCCATAGTTTTTAGTAGGAAAGATGTTAAGCTGATTGGCCTGAAAGATTTCGCCAATGAGTAGTCTTTCCTACCTATCTTGGGTATGAAGATCACCTTCGCTGTCCTCCATATCTCGGGGATATACGCCATTGCGAGCAGCCGTAACAGGTGGGGTAACAAGAATTGCTCCGCCTGCTGTAACAGCGCCGGAAAGATGCCATCCACCCCTGGAGACTTGAATCTCTCAAAGGAGGCCATTGCCCACTTGATGGAGGCCGCCGTAAACAGCTGTTTGGCGATACTCCAATCTACGCGGGATGGCCTGTGTTCGATCATGGGAGGACACTGGTCTTCCCGAACTGTCTCCGGGAAGTGCGCCCGCATAAGCTCCGTGGCTCTGTCCTCTGCGCTGGTTGTGAACGTCCCATCGTTCCTTTTAATTGCTATTACTGCATCGTTTGTGCCACTCGCCAAAACCTTGTGCAGCCTAGCTGCTTCTGGCGTAGTGGCAACATTCTCGCAGAATCTCCTGAAGCTGGTCTGCTTTGCAGACCTGATCTCCTTATTGTATAAAGTGAGATAGCTCCTATACTCAGTCCAGACCCCCGTACGTTTTGCCTTATTAAACAGGCTGCGTACTTTTTTCCGGAGGTCTGCTAGTTTCCTGGACCACCAAGGGCAGTTACGTCTGTCTCCGGGCACTTTTAGGGGGCAACTGCCATGATAGGCGTTAATCAAAGACCCATTTAGCTCGGATAACCTAATCTCCAGACCCGGGCCTGATGTCCAGCACCTCCCTCCTACTTATAGTTATGAATGTGGACTCACACCCAACATTCTCTATCACCAAGTTATTACCTACTATGTATTTTAAAAGAAACTCACCTCTTGCGTTGCAGTCGGTGCTGCCCAATTCCTGATGGTGGGCGGGTGCATCACAGCCTTTAATCAAGGGAAGCCAATGTCTGCTGCAGTGTTCCACAAATCTTTCTACCACCTCCGGGGGTGCCGTGGATGCCTCCCCTGGGAAGTAGGCTGAAGCCAGGACGAAGTCTTTGCCCTCAAAGTCCCTGGCTTGCACCGCCACCAGATCCTGCGTCAGGAACTCTGAAATACAGAAGAATTCAATTCTATTCCTGACAACTATGCATGTTCTAGGCCTCTCGCTAGAGAGATCCCAGATTACCTTATTACACTCCGTTTTGAGGCCTTTTACCTCTCCTTGTGCACCCAAGGATCTTGGCCCAGCAGTGTGCCCAGTTTCTCCGCCGTGAACCTACTCGTTATTACAGCTGAAGCTGCCGCCGCGTGAAGCAGGTTCACCTGGGCAATCTCCGTATGGACGGCCGTATGGACGGTAACGGTTCGAGGAAGGGCAGTTCCTCTTCCCCGCCGTCCATCGCGCCACCATTCACTGGGTCACCTAACTCGTCTAGGAGTTCCTGTGTGGAGGGCAGCTCTGCTCCCTGACCGCAGTGGCTGTCAACGCGGACGTCGGTGGTCGTCGCCGGCGCTGATTCACAGTCCCGCTTTCGCAGGGCTGATCCGCCACCTCGTCCACCTGCGTTGCCACTGCCACCGGGGCCGCCACTGACACGGCCTGTTTTCCGATGCTCCCGCCTTCCTGATCCGTGGGCATTGCAGCTTTCTTGCTCCCAGTGGCTGTGGGCCTGTGGGGCCTCATAACCACCGTGCTGAACATGTAATACAGGCGGAAGCTCGCTGCCCGGACGTACCTGTACGATTCGTCGTCGATGTACAAGTACAACCTCCATCCCTTCATGCCACCTAGTTCCTCCATCCTGCTGCTCGCGACGCCCCAGGACGAGATGCTCAGGCCCAAGTTCTGGTTCTTCACCAGTCCTAGGGCGTACTCATAGGGTCTGTCCTCACATCGGGGGAGGCACATTGTCATGCTACGCATAACAGGCAAATCTTCCGCCCTCTTCGCGCGTAGGGCAGGACCCTTCCAGCCTCCCAGCTTTGGGGCAAACTCCCGCAGCAAGTTGGCAGACCTTTCGTCCTTGCACTCCACCTGCAGCATACCTCCCTTGAACTCTACCCCCAAGAAGGACGGCGCGAAGTTCTCTCCTCTGCGCCGCCCATCCTCCACCCGGTGAGGAGCCGGTCCAGATTGTTGATTACCGGTTACCTTGGTGTTGTTGCCCCTCACCCTTTTGGAGCTGAGGGGCTCCTGCGGCGTGATCTGGCCGCTTCTCCGCTGTGCTGTTTGGGCATACGTTTCCTGGGGCATTGCCCTACCATCACCACGCCGTGCGGTCAATGTGGCACTGACCGGACGGTTACTGGTACCGCTGCCTTGCGCGCGAGCTGACCCGGTGTTATCACGCTCCTTTTCTGGGGGTGCGTTACTCCCTTTGCTTCTGCTTCTGGTCATAGCCTCCGCCACTTCAGGAGTCTTCCCCTCTCGCAGGTACCGCAGGTACCACCTTATGATAGCGCCGCTCATTCCCTTCCTCTTTGGGTCATCATACCCTCCGGGTTTGCCAGCTTCTGGGAGAGGGCGTTGCCCACCTCTTCTGCGCCTCCTTCTTCTTCTGCGCGCGTCGTCAGACTCTGCCCGATGTGACTCACCCGAGTCCGACCCGCTCCGCCTTGCGGCGGGGGTCTTGGCGGTGCTTGTGGCTGCTACAGCGGGCCCAGGCATTTTTTGCCAGGCGAGCACTACTGCAGGAGGGCATGTCGTCGTCATCCTCCCTGGCATGCTCCTCAAATAGCGCCCGCTCTTTTGGCGAAAGGACGTCAAGGAAGTTAACCTTCCGTCTAGCTCCTTGACCCGCTTTGCCTACCGCTGCGTCAGATTCCTTCTCGTTGTCCGTGTCCGTTCTCCTTCGTTGTTACCTTGAATCCATATTGTTTGTTAAGGTTATCCATCTTGTTCTTACGACCCTAGGCTCAACAAGGTAAGCCGTCGGGTCTATTGTTTCATTGGGGACTAGGGGGGTCCGCCACGCCAGAGCCCCTTGACGCGGTAAGGCCACAGTTACCGGTGTTGGGGAGGCTCCGTTAGAATGCAGCCGAATGTTCCTCCTGGCTGCAAATCATCCAATGGGCATGGGTCGCATGACACCCTGGATTAGGAGGTGGTAGTCCTTGGTCGCCGAACGCATGCGGCGCTAGACAACCTGTCTGGGCAGTGCTAGTCAGCACCAATCACACCGGTTGGGGGTGCCGTGTATGCCTTGCGACTAAGCCTCTGCACCGCGGCAAGGGGCCTACCATTAGCAGAAGATTTATGGACCAAAAAGTGAACCAAATTGGATAAAAGTTGACCAAACCTCATTCGAATCGGAAGAAGGGCGTGAGCAAAAATAAAATATGTATATTTTTCCACAAACAAAAGAAAAATACATGCAATTTATTTTTTTTGTTTCATGCAATTAATTTTTTTATGTTACATAATAATGTTTTGTTTTTGTTTATTTAAGTTTCATATGAGATCATTCATAGTCAATACATAGACACCTCTAAGAAAATTTCTACATATATGGACACTTAATTTAAAGGGGAATGTCCTCCGCCTTACTGATTTCTTCTATTTTTTCTTTAAAATTCCATTTCTAGCTTCCAACTGCTTGAAAAAATATCTCCTTTCATAGATTTTGTACAAAATTGAATGAAATGCTGAATTCGTCAAAAAACTTGTTTCCAGCTTTAGCAGCGAAGAGGGGGCCGAACGAATTTGTATTTCAAATAATACAATAACCAAGGAACAATCAGTGAATTTTTAAAACACCGAAAAATACGAGAAGGTATTAGCTATGCTTTGAGACACATCATAAGACTCATTCAAGTTCCAATTTAACTTTCATCGTACTCACGTTTTAGAATGTATTCGATCGCCAACGAACCGGAATTTTTGAGCATCGTAATGTCCATATCTGATTAATTTGGAATACTTGCCGACTTTTTGTTATTTGCTAAATTAAGACGTATGAAAGAGATTGATGGAGTGGGATGAAATGTACCGGATAAATGGCTTTCATAGTAGACCGAATTCAAACTTACAAAAAAAGTACGACAATATTCGGCTGAATTACTTACATACAACCGTTCAGCTGTGTACGTATCGTAGAAGATGTAAGGTCTGAATTCGTGAGGTTAAGGTTCTGTTGAAAGTTGGCCTACTTAAAGTTGAAGTGGGTGATAGTCTGAGTTCAACGGGCAATTAAGATTTTCTTAAACAGCTTCGTTGATGTAAACTCTATTAGCTGTTCATCGACATCGAAGAAGAACGAAATCTTTCAGAAAAATTGCAGGATTTATTAATTATTGACGTATTTTGGTGACAAAGTTCATTTTATGTATTTATATTGTCTATGAGACTTTTCAACTGCGTCTGTGGTACACCGATATGTACATATCAGAGGCCTGCACGATTAAGGTAGGCATCGTACGATTACGTTACTAAGTAACACTTCTGACGATTACCACGATGCGAAGGTAACATTGCGCATCGGCATCGCGGCATCGTGGCATCGTACGATTACTATCTGGTATCGTCAATGGCAAATGAAACGCTATAGTCTTACATGATGTTAATTCGTTGCTGGCTCGACAACGACTGAACGATAGAGCGTAAGCGTACGTGTGAAGTTAGTTTCCACAATTGTTCTAAGAAATGCCGACCACTGGTAACATGTTAGTAATCGGCGATGCCGCGATGCCGATACCCACGATGCCGATGCCCACGATGCCAAAGTACCGTTACGTAGCGTGTACTCGCCGCATCGGCATCGCCGCTTGCTA
Source organism: Bactrocera dorsalis (assembly GCF_023373825.1). Taxonomy (NCBI): domain Eukaryota; kingdom Metazoa; phylum Arthropoda; class Insecta; order Diptera; family Tephritidae; genus Bactrocera; species Bactrocera dorsalis. The sequence continues at coordinate 21,872,574 of NC_064306.1, read as the reverse complement.
ACATGTTACTTTTTTAATTACTAGTGCAGGACTCTGGTACATATGTATAAGAAGCGATAGTGATATGAACTTAATAAGCGCGAAAAGAGTCCTACAAAAGTAGGTTTTAGCTTTTGAACACATTTTAATGAAGTCACCACACTCAACATTGCCCAAATGTTCTTCCATAATTCTTTTAAAGATCTTTATATTATCTCATTGCCAGAAAGGTTTATGTTTTATACAGTATTCCTGATACTATAGTTTTTCTAAACTTTTCTTCTCCGTCTATTTTTTCAGCGCTAAACGAAACAGTGTTACCCTAGGTAAAGAATGCTAAATCAACGAACGCAAACTCAGAATCATACAGTGTCTAAATATTAATTTATATTGTTAAATATAACTAAATAAATTAAACTAAAACTAAGCTTTTAAAATGAAACATTTATAAAGAAATAAATAACAATAAATAACAATATCGACGTTCTGTTCTCGCTTTTTGCACGCGATAGACACAAATAATAGGCAACACTCAATTTTTTTGCACTGCTGTGCGAGCTAGACAAAATCAAAGACTGGGGTTTAATGTTATTTTAATTGTAGAAATTTTGACGCTGTCGTCAATCGTGCAATCATCAGCGGATGAGGTGTTGGAAATTTTCTCTGTTGGTTTGAAGAGAGAGATATTGACCTGCGCAACATCCTGATTCTTCTTCTTTATTGGGGTAGACGCCGTTTACGCGATTATAGTCGAGTCAACAACCGCGCGCCAAGCGAAGCCAGGTCCTTCTCCACTTGGTCCTTCCAATGGAGTGGAGGTCTTCCTCTTCCTCTGCTTCCCCCGGCGGGTACTGCGTCGAATACTTTCAGAGCTGGAGTGTTTTCGTCCATTCGGACAACATGACCTAGCCAACGTAGCCGCTGTCTTTTAATTCGCTGAACTCTGTCAATGTCGTCATATATCTCATCGTTCCATCGAATGCGATATTCGCCGTGGCCAACGCGCAAAGGACCATAAATATTTCGCAAAATTTTTCTCTCGAAAACTCGCAACGTCGACTCATCAGTTGTTGTCATCGTCCAAGCCCCTGCACCATATAGCAGGACGGGAATTACGAGTGACTTATAGAGTTTGGTTTTTCTCGTCGAGAGAGGACTTTGCTTCTCAATTGCCTACTCAATCCAAAGTGGGAAGAGTTATACTGCATTGGATTTCCAGGCTGACATTGTTGGTGGTGTTTACGCTGGTTCCAAGATAGACGAAATTATCTACGACTTCAAAGTTATGACTATCAACAGTGACGTGAGAGCCAAGTCGCGAGTGCGATGTTTGTTTGATGACAGGAGATATTTCGTCTTGCCCGCGTTCACTGCCAGACCCATTTGTTTTGCTTCCTTGTCCAGTCTGGAGAAAGCAGAACTAACGGCGCGGGTGTTGAGGCCGATGATATCAATATCAGCTTTTGGTGTTGCTCAACGATAGTTTACACAGCCATAATAGTTTAGTTAGCTGATGGATGCTCCTCATCAGTTCTTTGCTGCCGTGTTTGAATAGCTCGGCCGGCAATCCTTCGACCCCCGCCGCTTTGTTGTTCAGGCGGGTAATTGCTATTCGAACTTCTTCATGGCCGGGCAATGGAACGTCTGCTCCATCGTCACCGATTGGGGAATCGGGCTCGCTCTCTCCTGGCGTTGTACGTTCACTGCCATTCTGCAGACTGGAGAAGTGTTGCCTCCATAATTTAGGTACGCTCTGGGCATCGGTGACTATATCACCTTTGGGGGTTCTATAAGAGTATGTTTCGATCTTGAAACTTTCTGTAAGCCGCCGCATTTTTTTTTCTGTTTTCTCTTTGCTGCAACACGGCACTCTTCGTCGCAACAGCTGTTCTTTTGCACTTTCCGGAAACCAATGCTAAATCCTGATCACAATAAACCATTCGACTAAACAACTGACGCTTCAGCACACGCTATTGGGGCGGTATTATCTCAAAGCAATAGGCCTATAACCATAATTTCCAGCACGTTATCGACAGCGGAAGAGAATTATGCTACCAATGAAAGAGAGCTTTTAGCGATAGTGTGGGCACTTCAGAAGCTGCGAAACTATTTGTACGGACTACAACAGCTGAATATTTTTCATTATTCATTATTTCAATCAGCCTTTGACCTTTCGCTATCTCGGTTAAGAATCCAAGCACGAAAAAAAAAACGCTGGCGAGCATTTGTGGAAGAGTTTTCACCTCAATTTCATTATAAACCCGGTAACGATAATCATGTTGTCGATGCATTGTCACGAGAAGACAAGAATTCTTTTCAAGTCAAGGATAAGGCATCAAATTACATTTAAAATTCTTCGAGATCTTCTAAAATTGTTTGGTGAATGCGTTAATCCTGATGTAGTTAACGCTATTCATAGCAGTTTGCCTATTTTGGGCAAAATTCAGGTCGAGATTGTAAAGAAATTCTCGTCAATAAAATTTTGTTACACAATGAGACTAGTTAATGATATTTTTAATGTAGAGCACATCGCTTTGTCCGAGAGAACATTAAACAGGTATTGAACGACTACTATTTTCCAAATATGCGGAAGAAATTAAAGGAAATTACTGTCAACTGCAAAATTTGTAAAGAAGCCAAGTACGAACGGCATCCGACTAAAGCAGAGTTAGAAAAGACTCCGATACCATCCCGTCCTGGGGAAATGTTACATATAGATATTTATTCTACTGATAAACAAAACTTTTTAACCTGCATAGATAACTTTTAAAAATTCGCCACAGTTATTCCAATTGCATCAAGGGCAATTGTTGACGTAAAACAAGCTTTATTACAAATCCTTAATTCTTTTGAAAATACGAGAATACAATAGATCAATTCATTCAGTTACTGGATGGAAACATATCGAGCTGAATTTTTCCATGCCTTTGGACCTTAAAACCGAAATAAAAGGCAAATTAATTACAGCCCAGTAAAATGAGTTGGCTAGGAAAAATAGCGGTAAATTTACGAGGTTTTTCAAGCCAGGGGATAAAGTTTACGTTAGGACCTTCTTTTATTGGGCAATAAATTGACAAATGTTTTTACGGAAAAAATGATTCAAGAGGATCTAGGATCCACAATTTTAATAGATAATAGGAAGGTTTATAAGAGTAACCTTCGGTAATAATTTTTTTTATTTTTTTTTCAACTTTACAAAGTTATTTTACCACTTTTGCGTACTCAGGGATCCGACAGCAAAATTATTAATTTTACAAAATCCATCTACATACCAGTTATTGACGGAAATGTAGCAGTTTGGAACAAATATGACTACTTAACGCATCGAACGAATTTGACGAACTACCTCTCGTCTTGCGGGAAATAGAAAACATATTTCACGTTTTTCCCCAATCACATATGACTAAAGTTCTTCAGGCGGGCATTAACCAAATTTCGTCGATTGATTGACACGGTGAAAATTCATCATAGACAAGCGCGAAGCCTAAACATGATTGGCACTGCGCTAAAATACATAGCCGGAACTCCAGATTCCGACGATTTTAATGAACTAAAATTTAAAACACAAGAAATTTTTCATAAACACTCAGATACATCAGCAGATCGACAAATTGACTGAGACTTTTAACAAAATTATTTCTAATACTAAAAAAGCCGACATTGACACTGGTCATCTTTTCGAATTACTAACGGCCAGAAATAGGGCTATTGTAACAGATTTGGACAATTTAATTTATTCCATAGTTTCAGGTAAATTAAGTGTTCTGGATCACAGTTGAAATTTCGAAAATATTGAACACTGAGTACACTTTAAGTGTAAGCATAATCAATATTGTAAGTAATTCTAAGCTAAAATTTTTCCAAAATGATGATGTAATTTACTTTATTGTTAAGTTTCCTAGAATACAAGTATGTAGCTTAGTTAGGGTTTTTCCGGTGGCACACGACGACAAAATAATTCTTTTGGAGACCGATAGTGTTGCGAATTGCGGCAATTCAACAATTCCAGATAAAAAATGCACGACAGCGCTATCTGCAATTTCTGTAAAATAAAAACGGATTAACAGTGGCTTAATCATCATAAACGACCAAACAGTCGAAGTTCGGGAAGAAGAAACATCATGGATTACGATATCCGGCACTTATTTAGTGACATTCGAAGCAGGCCCGTAGCCAGCTTTTCATTTCGGGGGGGGCTGAAGTAAAAACATATATAAACTTTAAATTTTCTGTTTATTAAAAAAAACAATATAAATTCATATACATATTACTTAAATGATTTGGTAGTTGTAACTTAAATAAGTAATATTTTTCTTTTCTTCTTGTTTACCATATCATTAATTACTTCATCTGGATCTATTTTAATATCCCAGTGCACTGCAATAACAGCAAGTGCACTCAGCCGCTCATTGCCCATCACACTGCGTGGTAAAGTTTTTATTCTTTTTAAGGTTGAAAAAGTTCTTTCAACGGAAGCGGTCGTCACTGGAAGAGTTGCTAAAATTGTAAGCAGGTAGTGAATATTTTTAAAATACGTTGCATCGCAATGTTGCAGTAATTTCAACACTTCTATGGTTGGATCTATTGTTGATAAGCTGGCACATCACAATCGATACTCTGATTTTAATGCTGTCATTGATATTTGCTCCTCGAAGTAAATAGTTAAATTTTTTAATTCTTCGGCATTATCAATTGCAGCAAAACCTGGGAGTAGAATTTGAAATGACGAGAGTATATGCTCATTCACTAATAAACGTTCTGTCATGTTTTGAATCAGAGCATCAACGCATGGATTAAATATTGTAACTCTGAAGTGGCTTTCAGGGGTTGTGCAAGGTGGATTAGCACGAGTAGTTTGACGCGAAGTGTCAAAAAGATCTTTAGACATTTGTGATGCAGTTTAGAAAATATCGTTGAAAAAACCATCCGCTGTTTCTCTTATCTGGTGCAGAGTTCTTATTAATTCTTTGGCTCGGTTCATTGCTGATACAAAATCCATAGATTTTTCGTGGAGTTGCACAGACAGTGACAGCGTTAAGCTGAACAATTCCTCACAGACGAATAGACTAAGCAAAAAAGGGTTGTTTTGGTGTTGCTTCAGCCCTCAAGAACCAACCCGAAGCTACATGAAATGGGCTATAACCACATTACCCTCTGCATGTTAGTGAAACCGGCCGTTGCTATAGGTGCAACATTAGTATTTTGGATACACAAGACGAGTAAACGCATAAAGGACACAAATGACAAGAAGGAAGCGGTAGCCAAGATCATGCAAGCGGCCGCGGACGGCCTCGATTTAGAAGGGGGGCAGTTAATACATTAGTCTGCTAGTCTGCCCACTGTAGCGTTCTTAGAGGTACTCCACACCAGCCAGTAAGCGTGGGAATAGTCCGCGTCAGCATTTTCTCATCAACTGGCAAATTCTTCGCTACTCCAATATCAGCGCGGTAGCAGTGATTCACCTGTTGTCTAAACGACAACAACAACAATATAAGGTGCAGTAACAGCAGAATTGCCGAAATTGTGCCAAAGCTAAGGGAATCAGACAGGGCTCATATTTTTAAGTTTTAGTTTTAGGCCAGACTTTAAGAAGAGTACATAGTTCTTAGTAAAACTAAATTGTAAAAGTTAAAGTTTAAAGTGAAAAAATAATTGGGTTAATAAAAATTATTAAAAATTAAAAACCTGGAGAAACAATTTTTACTTCCTGGATAACAGCCGTAGGACTGGAGGAATAATTGATACAAACAATCGTTGGGTGATACAAACAACGTCTAAGTGAACAAAATTATTATGCTCTGTAGCAACATGTTGCAAGAATATAACGAGCACTGCAGATAAAAATTAATCCTGGAAGCTTAAAAATTAATCTTTGGTATCGCTCTTGAGTAATTACCGACCAAGTAACTCATGACTACCGAAATCCAATATATTGCTAGAATTTGCGTGAAAACTATCACATACACATCTCCAACTCAAAACTCTTTGCGAATAAAAGGGATGAGCGATCACACGTACACAAGAATTTCGGCTAGATTTGTGAATTCGGCCTTAAGAAACTTTAAAGCCATACATGATAATAACGTTTAGTGTTCAAGGAATACGGACGTGTATTCAGATTTTGCAAAAAAGTAAACAATCAACACTAATAAGATAAAAACAAACAATGAAATAAATATCAATGCACATAAATTGTTAATAATAATATATATAAATAGTGCACGAAACAAACAGATAAAACCAAAAAACAAAAACACGGGGCCAAGGATGTTCTGCCGCCCCCCTTTATCTACCTACCTACAAGTTTCATGAGGTGATTCGAACAAAAGTGAATTTTTGCAAAATATCTTCGGTATTAAGTATATAAAATTTAGGAACTAGAAGCCACGCAAATTCTGAAGTTCCAAAATTGGAGTTTTTAAATGCCATTTTTGAAAATTTGGAGAAATAAAAGTATTTGTTACATTCAAAGCATAGGGTAACTTCGAGAGTGACACGCCGCTAGACAAAGCTAGAAAAGTGCATCTTTAAGTTCTATCACTATTTTTAAGAAAGATATAAGCCAAAAGATATAAGATAAATTCAAAGACTGAAGAGTATTCGAGTAAAAATTAATATTTTTCGTTGTTATTCAGATTATTACATAGTGAGTGTACAACTCTTTATCATTTATAATAAATTTTGTAAAAAAAATTGTTGAAGTATTTTTCTGAATATTAAAAAACAGTGAGATCGTTTTGCCGCCCCCAAGACGTTGCACCCGGGGCGACGCACAGTGGGTAATAGGCGGCAAAAATATGTAATTTTTAACTATCTAATTTTAACAAAATTTCATTCCAGTAGTGTTTCTAGACAATGAATATAGTTTAATTTATCACGTATTTGCGAATTGCCATTTCACTGACATAACAACGTATTTTTAAAGTCAAATAAAAAAAAAATTCTCTTGAAAATTGTGAAAAATATTGAGAAAAATATGAGAACAGACGTATGGGGTTTCGACGTTTTATGCAATAAGAAGTGACTTCAAAGTCCATCCTAATATATATTATAAAATAATTATTTTCATTTCATAGGCCTAATTCATGTCGATTTTGACAAAGTTTTAAAATAAAACCATTTTTTAAACACTTTTACATAAAAATTATAGTTTTGACTATTAGCTACATGTACCTACATAGTCTAGTTAGTCCTAATATTTTATGTACACTTTAAGGGATTTGATAACGAAAAAATGAACTGCGGATACGTGCGGATAAGGATCAAAGATAGCTATAACCTTGTCTGTTGCATTTTCATTTTTTTTTTTCGTTGTTTTCTTTGTTTTTTTGATTGTTCGGTTTGTTGCTTTGTTGTTATTTTTTGAAGTTGTCTCTTATACAACAACAACAAAATACTAGTTTAGATACCTTATATTATTTGAACTAATTACACAGTACAACAGCTAATCTGGGGGGTGAGAAATTCCAAGTAAGGGTGATGGTACTAGGTCAGTATAGTAAAACCCTCAAAAGGTTTGGCGTTCGTATATGTCGTGTGTGATACCGAGAGAAGTGCAAACGGGTGAAAAAAAAATTAACAAAACACGAAATTTTTAAATGGCAAAAGAAACAAAATATTGTGATATTGCAGAAATTTAAAATAATATTAAATACAATCAATAGTCAAGCAGCAATAGATCCTCAAAAATTTGAAATTTATTGCATGAAAACTGCGAGGTTATATGTCAGCCTTTATGAATTTTACTATATGCCAATGACGGTACATAAAGTTTTAATGCATGGAAGTAAAATTGTTTCATCTTCTATTTTACCATTGGGCATGCTATCAGAGGAGGCTCAAGAAGCTCGCAATAAAGATTACAAGAAATATAGGCTTAATCATTCTACAAAATGCGACAGAATTTCTACAAATCAAGATGTAATGCACTTGCTTTTAGCTTCATCGGATCCTTTTATTAATGGTTTCAGAACAAATCCCAAAAATAAAACTTTAGAATTGGACGATGATGTTAAAAAATTACTTGTTGAATAAATAATTAATAATATATGATCATTTTTGAATATTTATAGGTTATGTTATATGGGAGGTGGGCGTAGTTATGGGCAGACTTGTTTCATTTTTGGAGAAATAATCATTTTTATTGATTCAAATCCGTTTGACAATTTTTAACAGTCTAGCTGTGATAACAGCGAAAATATTGCAACTTTTGTGACTATATTATATGGGAGATAGGCGTAATTGTGGGCGGATTTGCTTTATTTTTTCTGGACAAGTTTATATTTACAAAATATTACACTAGAAAATTTTGTTACTGTAGGATAATTTTTGATTTTTGTGTTATATGGGAGGTGGGCGTGGTTGTGGGCGGATTTTAACAATTTTTTTTTTTTTCATCTAAATTAGCAATATGAGAGATGTGTGCCAAATTTCAAAGCCCTACCTCGATTCCTTCTATTTTTTGCCGCGGCTTGTATGAAGCGGCACCACTGTGCGACGGCCCCCTTGTTGAAGTATTTTTCTGAATATTAAATACAGTGAAGATCGTTTTGCAGCCCTCAAGGCGTTGAAATTCCCGTCAATATTTCAAAAATAGTAAATCTTAAAGACAATGCTACACAAGGGAGATATGCAAACGTGGTGAAAGGCAACACACCACAAATGCAATTGCCAAACCAACCAAATGGAAGCGTTAAAACTACTTATGATTTTCAACCTTACCCAATGGGTGACACAATTTATGTCTACAATACAAAATATGATTCAAGAGATAATCAAAACACAAAACCAAATGTTGCAAACTTTTTTAAGTAAAAACTGAGCGTATTGAACATTTTTTTATGGAATGCTAACGGTGTAAACCAACATAAATTGGAACTTATTAAATTTCTGGATGAAAATAATATAGATGTAATGCTATTGTCAGAAACGCATCTTACGTTTAAAAACGATTTCTGTATACCCGGATTTAGACTCTATGTTATGGAAAGGCACATATTGGAACAGCAGTGTTGGTTAGAGATTAAAGCACCACGCATTAGAATCTCATGCTACAGTGCATTTACAAGCTACAACAATATTCCAAAAAAAATCGGGGTTGAGGCTTAGGTCTTACGGCTATATACAGTCCTCCTTGTTTTAAAATTACAGATAGCGAATTTAAAGACTTTTATTGGAACGTTAGGTCAAAGATTTCTAGCAGGTGGAAATTACAACGCAGAACACACGTACTGGGGCTCACGTCTTGTTAATCTGAAAAGACGACAGCTGTAATACATTATTATGAATAAGCATAATAACCTGGATATAATATCTCCTGGTAAGCCGACATACTGGCCCAGTGATAGAAAATAAATACCAAACTTAATTGATACTGCTGTAGTCAAAAATATAGATAGATCGCTTATGACAGCTGATTCATGTACAGACTTATCATCTGATCGTTCCCCTGTACTAATATAAGTTTTCTCTAACATCTCATAAAACTAACTGGTTGAAGTGTAGAAACTATGTCAGCAGCCAGCTCAATATTGATTGCAAAATAAATATAGGAAGAGACATTGATGGAAGCATAAGAGAATTTAATGTTATAATAACTAATGCAGCTGTATTGGTAATACCAAAAGGAAACAATAAACCGGTTGGTTTTAGAAAGATCACAAATAATGAAATAGAAAAACTTGTAAATGAGAAAAGGCGAGCTAGACGTGTTAGACGCAGTTAAATCACTTCCTTTCAACTCTGCTTCAACTGAAATTTGCTGTACGTAAGTGAAAAAGCGCTTAAACGCGAGAAAGAACGCAACACTGAAAATTATATAATAATAATTCTACCAAGCAAAACTCACTTTGGAAAGCCGAAAAGTCTTTTAAGCCACCAGTAGATTCCAACATGCCTCTAAGACAGTTGAATGGTAATTGGACACGTAGTGATGAGGAAAAGGCAACTGCTTTGCAAATCACCTAGAAAAGGTATTTGAACCTAATTTCCCAAAGGACAACTTTAAGTTGCCGACATTGACAAAATACCGCTAACGAGTCGCTTGCGTCTATTAGGACTTACACTTCTGAAGTTACTAGAATCATAAAAGAGCTAAATCCGAAAAAGGCATAAGGATAGGATAATATTATTCCAAAAATTCTAATTAAGTTACGAAATATTGTTATTACGTTGCTCTCATTGCTCTTTAATGCAATTCTTGGTTTCGGATCTATCTATTTTCGTGGAAAGTTATTACAGATAAACATGGGAAAGGCTTAATATACAAACTTCCTACAGACCAATAAGTTTCTTACCCTGTATTTCTTAAATATTTGAAAAAGTGTTATTATCAAAGATGACACCTTTCCTCCACGAAAATAATATAATACCAACGCACCAATTCGGTTTTCGTGCTAAACATGGTACTGTAGAGCAGATTAATAGAATTACCAACGAAATCAGGAAAGCATTCGAGCACAGAGAGTACTGCTTAGCTATTTTTCTAGATGTAGCTCAAGCCTTCGATAAGATCTGGCATGAAGACCTTTTATGGAAAATTAAAAACGTTTTATCTTACGAATTGCATAAAACTTTGGGAGTCATATTGAAGAAACAGGAAATTTACAGTTAAAGTAGCAGACTTCATATCAGAAGAACGGGCAATAAGGGCTACTGTACCTCAGGGTAGCGTGTTAACGTATTGACATCCACTTTCACGGATTACACAGCTCTAGTAAGACGTAACAAATGCCCCATCAGAGCATCAAGAATATTAGAGCAGCACTTAACTTTTGTCGAAGAATGGCTAGCCAACTGCCTTATAAATATTAATGAGCAGAAGTGGAAGCATGTTACATTCTTGCTGAGACCAGAAACGTATCGGGCAGTTAAAATAAATAATGTCCCAGTACCCCAAGCGAATGAAGTAACTTATCATGGGATTCACCTGGATCGAAGGCTCTCGTGGCCAAAACATATAGCGAGTAATAACTTGCATGAAGTTAAGAGCATCAAATTTAAATTGGCTTTGAACAAAAATTCTAAACTTAGCCTACACAACAAAGTCCTGTTATACAATACAATCATAAAACCGATTTGGATGTATGTAAGGCAGTGTTGTTCAACGTGACTGTGTGCACGTTATGATTGTGTTGGTTATTCTAGCGTCAACTGATCGCAAAATTCTTCTTTGCTTGCCTACGAAGTTGAATACAGTAGCACAATCGTGCTTTCACAGACACTTGTCGCGACATGTTGGTGTGAGGTGTCTGGCACTGTCCGTGCGCTATTGTGCGCATAGGCATTCAACTATGAGGTACGACCTGTGCAACCAACATTGATATAATACGAAGGTTCCAATCCAAAATGTTTAGAACAATCACGGGTTCACTATGGTTCATGCGTAATGAAAATATTCATAAAGATCTTGAAATTCCTATGGTAAAGAAGGAGATAGAGGATAGCCAACGATAACGCAACGTTCTACCAAAAAGTTCAACCACATTCTTGAGCTTGTTTAGATTTAAATATATTTAAGTTTTGAGTTCTTATTGTTAGGCTTTACCAATCCGATCATATAAATAATGAAATATCTGTAGGAAATCTTTTTGCCATACTCAATATTCAGATCCATTTTACATTTGTTCTTCAACGGCTAAACATGTGCCAGAATCTAGCTAGTTGAATTGATCTTTTTATAATTTTGGTGTTTTTTCTGATGATGGAGATGGAGGGGGCGTTGTCCCGGGCGAGACACAGTCCATCCGAGTTTTCCGGGACTGGTAAAGTGAAACACAGACTTCCGGAACTAGGATAGGCACCGTGTCCTCGCTGTATACAGTGTAACGGTATACTCGTTCTAATAGTAGCAACATTTTTGACATAATAGGAAACAGCGACACTAGAAGTGGGAGTATGATGGAAGGAACAAACTCTTCCCAAAGGAAACTCAAGACTCCTTCAAGCGAGCACCTAAACAAGGTAGGTCCTCGATCAAAAACGTTGGTGTCGACAAACAAGCAAGCGCCAACCATAGTCTATCAACAATACGATGGCAGATCTGCTCGGTGTGCTAGCAAAGCTACAACCAAGTCTCAGGAGATGTGATGATAATTAATGATAATGAATGCGGAAATCCCACCGAAGAGGTCTCGCGAAGAAATACAGCCCAAGCAAAGTACATCGCCAAAGAAAAAAAAAACTACTCAAAAGAAAGTGTGTAAGCCTGAAGCCGTCCTGAATATGGATGCAAGGTAGGTCCTCGCCGATGGCAAGCTGAAGAAATGGGCAAACAAGATGGTTGGATCGCAACCTTTTGAAGAAGACACCGTATAAACCGCCTCCTAGTGCCGATTCAATAATCATTGAAAGAACTGGTGATATATCCTAAAGTGACATTTCAATGACAGTCAGGAAAGATGGCACTTTTCAGGAACTGGGGAAAATGTGTCGAGGATTAAAAACACGGCCAAAGAACAAATCTGATTTCAGCCGCTCTGGAAGCAAGGATGCTTCTTGAAGTACATAAAAAAATAGATAGGGTAGGGTGCAGAATAAAAGGAAGGAAATGTTTCAAGTGCTTCGAATGCGGACAACTTGCCAAAGATGTAACAACCTCACCGTCAAAAGCCAGTGCTGTGTCAAGTGTGCAAAAATCGGACATATTGCGAAGTCATGTGATAAAAACCCATCAAGCAGAGTATGTAAAGGTAAGGGCAGAGAAAACACTGACCACCAAATAGTAGGTAATATGAAATGTCCTCTGTACAAAGAACCGTGCAAAAACATCAAAAATGGTCATGGAACTAAATTTGATTTAGGTTCGGACAATAAGCTGACAGGTGCGTGACCTCTACACTCATAGTGATCACCAGGCTATTATGCATGAAATCGGGCACCCGGCCATACTAAATCAAAGGAGAATGTTCGCAAAGCCGGTAGAAACGAAAGGATGAAGGGTCGAAAGCTTAGGTGAAGAACTTTTCAAATCTTGCTAGGCGGTAATATGAGTTGTGCAAGAAGTGCAGGTCGAAATGCGGAGATACTAGGAAGACACATTAGCATAGCATTCGACGCTTCTTTGAGCAGGAGAAAAAGGAAACCGGTATACTGGTGAAGTAATGAAATCAATACCATAAGAGGTGAATCCCACGAAGCGAGGAGGAAGTGCTAAAGGAATCGTTGAACAACGATTCATACAGAACTACGCGAACGCTTCAAAGGGAAAGGCAATGATCTCAAAAATGCGATTAAAACGAGTAAATTCATATTGTTTCAAAGAACTCTACAGAAAATAAACGAAAATCCGTGGGACGATGCGTGCAAGCTGGTAATGTCGAAATTAAAGGGCGGCAAAGGGCAAACACCGACCTGCCCCAAGCTACTGAAAATCGTCGTGGAAGCCTTCTTCCCAGCGCAGCCAACAAAAAAACTAAAAGATCGAGCAGTGGGACATGTTGAAGTGGATGCCACAAAAGTCAATGGCGTGGATGTGATCAAGCGGCACAGAGGTTTGATAATGCTAAAGCCCCAGGCCTGGATGGCATCCCAAATAAGGTCTTAAAACCATGTTGTACTACAGAAGCCAAATAAACTAACCGGTAAGCCTAGCTCTTATTGACCGCTTTGCATGCTAGATCGCTTGGCAACATAATTGAGCGAATAATCTGTGTAAGATTAGAGTATCACTCAAAAGAATACCATGGTTTCTTTGCAGACCAATACGGATTGCGGAAGTCAAAGTCAACCATTGATGCAATAAAATAAGTCACCGAAATCGCTAACAAAACTATCGATGGTAACAGATGAATGTATGGCACAAAGAAGTACTGCGCCGTAGTATCGTTCAATGTCCGAAATGCATTTAACTCGGCTCATTGGACCGATATAATAGAATATCGTGGACAATAGCATCACGATACAGCAATCACTTTAGTACCTAGGAGTACTTATTGACAATATACATAATTAAAAAACGCACATTGACAAAATCTGTGAGAAAGCGGCACGTGCAGTAGTCAAACTAGCAAGAATAATGGCCAACATCAGTGGACCAAGTCAGAATAGGCGTGAACTACTGGCCAATTTGAATCAATCAAAATTAATTTACGCTGCGCCCATATGTGGACCATCACTGCAAAATAAGCATATAACAAGGAAGCAATCGTTATTTCAGCTCAGTGCCAGCTGGAATCATAGCGTTTATCATACTACCAGACGTCAAGGCTATGGAAATCAAAAGAGGCGACTAATATGAATTGCTAAAACGATTGGACACAACAACGAGGAAAAGATGGACCTACAGGTTTATTGGAAGCTTGTAGGCGTAGGTAAAGAGGAAACATAAAGAATGGAATTTTTACCTAACGCAGTTCTTAACGGAGCACGGTTGCTCCAGATAATATTTCCGCAAATACGATAATGATGATAAAACAAATTTTTTAACATAGTGTCTCACATGATAAAGTCGAATCTGGTGTGGGGTCAAGTGAGGACGTGGTCTGCGAAAGTTCTACAAGAGCTGAGAAGGAAAGAATGAAAACGCAGGCGAAAGCAGAAGAACGAATGGGGAGTAGGCTAGAATGGCGGTATCTTTTAAAGACGGGGAGTCACTTAATACTTGTGTGCGCACCAATCATAAAAAATTAAAAACTTTCGCAAACATAAATTCGTATGCACACAGACCAATACACGAGTTAATTCCACTTACGCATATACCGATCAAACGCTCATGAATGGGGTGTATGGCCAATTTAATAGAAATCTATGCTAGCGCTTTTGGTTAATTAAACAGTGACTTAACTGATAGTTGGCTTGGAGGGCGAAGCTTCCTCTTACGAAAGAATAGGTTAGCATCCATAATGTCAAAATTACTTGTGTTTTATTTTTCTCATGAATTCGCTGTTAATATTTTGATGTTTTCCAACCTATTAATATACGGCGGCGAAGAACTGATGTGTCAGCTTCTTTGTAGAATATCGTAGGTTGAAAGCATGCCCGACGATTGGAATTTAAGTGTGCTCTGCCCAAAAAGGAGACCCCACAATCTGCGCCAACTACCGTAGGATAAGCCTCGTCAACATCACATGTAATGTCCTATCGAGTTCACTGGGTGAAAGATTAAAGCCCACCGTCAACAAACTGATTGCACCTTATCAATGTGGCTTTAGGCCTGAAAATTCGACAACTGACCAGATATTCATCATGCATGAAATCTTGGAAAAGATCTGTGAAAAGAGAATCGACGCACACCCCCTCTTCGTCGATTTCAAAGCTGCTTTCGATGCCGTGTCTGAATTTAGTATCCCCGCAAAAGTAATACGGCTGTGTAAACTGACGTTGAGCAACACCAAAAGTTCCTTCAGGATCGGAAAGGACCGTTCGATACCAAACGAGGCTTCAGACAAGGCGACTCCTTTTCGTGTGACTTTTTCAATCTACTTCTGGAGAAAATAATTCGAGCTGCAGAACTTAATCGAGCAGGTATAATCTTTTATAAGAGTGTACAGCTGCTGGCGTATGCCGATGATATTGATATCATTGGCCTCAACACCGGCGCCGTTAGTTCTGCTTTCTCCAGATTGGATAATGAAGCAAGGCAAATGGGTTCGGTGGTGAACGAGGGCAAGATGAAGTATTTTCTGTCATCGAACAAACAGTCGTCGCGCACGCGTCTTAGCTCTCACGTCACTGTTAGAAGTCATAACTTCGAAGTCGTAGATAATTTCCTCTATACTGGTTCCAATATCAACACCGCCAACAATGTCAGCCTGGAAATCCAACGCAGAGGAACTCTTGCCAACAAATGCTACTTCGGACTTAGTAGGCAATTGAGAAGTAGAGTCCTCTCTCGACGAACAAAAACCATATTATATAAGTCACTCATTATTCCATGGACGATGACAACAACTGATAATTCGACGTTACGGGTTTTCGAGAGAAAGGTTTTACGAAAGATTTATGGTCCTTTGCGCGTTGGCTTCGGCGAATATCGCATTCGATGGAACGATGAGCTCTATGAGATATACGACGACATTGACATAGTTCACCGAATTAAAAGACAGCTCTGAAAGTATTCGATGCAGTACCCGCCGGGGGAAGCAGAGGAAGAGGAAGACCTCCACTCCGTTGGAAAGACCAGGTGGAGAAGTCCTGGCTTCGCTTGGAATCTCCAATTGCTGCCATTTTGCGAAAAGAAACAACTGGCGCGCTAATTCTAACTCGGCTATAACCACGTAAGCGGTGTCTACGCCAGTAAAGAGCAAGAATGTCAAATTAAGACATATTTATAGTACATAAATTAGTAAAGTAAAGTTTTTGCTTTTAATTTTATTCGTTTTGTGAACATATTTATTTTTTTTTTTAACAAATGACGGATTTCATTTTGTTTTGATTTAAAATTTTTCTTTCCTTTTGTCACAAGAAAATTTAATATTTTTTTAAAAAAGTTGGAAAATTGTTTACCCTAATTGAGCAAGTATAAAAATGATGTTACCGTTTGGCACACAGCCAAGGGTGTAATTTTTGTAAATTTGTTTGTTATGTGGTAACGTTTAGGATAACAAGAATATGCTTTGGAAACGGAACGGTTCACTGCGAGAGCGTTTTTGTTGATGTTTAAATTATTGGCTTTTCGCTTAAAAGATATTTTTGGAAATATTTGTTTTTACAAGTAACATATTTTAAAGTTATTTTGTTATGAATACTACAGATGACAAATAAATGTAAATTGACGTATTTTAATGGAAGAACACAGATCGGAAATTGTGTTTAATATATAAAAAATACATCTATCCATAAAGAGTTCTTCCAACATAGTAAAAGTGGTATTTTATTTTGGAATGTGTCTATAAATAAAAGTTTTAATAAAAATTTAAAAATGCGGGTGCAAAGTATTTACATTTGGTTTATAGTTTGGCCAATACACACGTTTTTGGCAAACATTGTAAATTCTTGTCCGGTTAGATGCCAGTGTA
The DNA here is from genome assembly GCF_023373825.1 of Bactrocera dorsalis. Taxonomy (NCBI): domain Eukaryota; kingdom Metazoa; phylum Arthropoda; class Insecta; order Diptera; family Tephritidae; genus Bactrocera; species Bactrocera dorsalis. The sequence goes on along the minus strand of NC_064306.1, from coordinate 21,855,640 downwards.
AAGCAGCCTCAGATAATAGCTCCAATGTACGAGTTAAGTGCGGTGGCATTACAGAGACACCTATCTCCAATTGGGAAAACCTAGACTTTTCTGAAATTGGACAACATTTGATTTCGCTGTAGGAAAATTTTGTTATATTTACCAAAAAAAAAAATGATTAATGGTTTCTAATATATTTTATAGTGACTTAAGCAATAATGCATTTACAAGCATCCAAAGTGACGATCTCAATAGTTTAACACAGCTGAAACGGTTAGATTTGTCTTCAAATCTGTTGAGAAAAATTGACAAAGACACATTTGGAGCATCACTAATTAATTTGGAACGTTTAAAACTGAGTAAAAATGCTATTAGACATATATTTTCTGGTTCCTTTGAATTTATGCAAAATTTGAAGTACCTGTAAGTATCGAAATTGAACGCTGTTTCCACCAAATTATGTTTAAATATATAATGATTTTCAGGGATATTTCAAATAATCCTCTAGTATGCAACTGTGATTTAGTTTGGCTCTTAGCGTGGACTACTGATCGCGTCATAAAAATGCAGCCTTCACCTAAGTGCGAATCACCTGTATATTTTAAAGATACTTTCTTGAAAAAACTAAGGGTTGGCGTGGATTTACATTGCGAATCTCCTTTACAAACATTTTTGGAACTAATACCATTAAAAAATCAGGTAAAATTAATATAAATATAAAGAATCTTATGCCCAGAGTAAAGTTAAATTTTGAAATGACCGCCAAGAGTTACCCTCAAGATAATTACATAAAATAAGTATATTAAAGTTATTTAGAAATTAGAATGTCCACCACAAATTTCACTATTTGGCATGTTTTACGATATATATGTATATCGTTAAGAAAAACATATTGAACGAGTAATATTAATATTTAACTAAGTTATACCATAGTCAAATTATATTTCCATACTATTGAAATTCAATCAAAAATTCGGTGGCAATCTACTTCACATGGTAAAAACACTTTTTTAGAAAACGGTGGAGTAGAAATGTTTCAGTTATACAAGAGAATTTAAACACGATACTTCACAAACGCTTGACTAATATATTATGTTAGTTTAACCATTATCATTTCAACCAACCAATCAAACATCTAAAGATCTGTTCAATCTAAGCTCGTTTCTTTATTTTCGCAACACTGAGATCAGCGGCTATAATACATGTAAATACGCATGCATTAACTACACATAATTAAATACAATCGCTACATCGCAATTTGAGTTAATTACATTAATTAAAAAAATATAACCAGTTAAATAATTTTCTTTGTATTCTAGATTGTTTTTGAAGGAGATCAACTAGTTCTAAAATGTCGCGCTCCCCGTGTTGCCATAGAGGTAGCTCGAGAATCAGAAGACATTCTTTCATCACGGGCCCATATCTTTTGGGGTTGGTCAGAAAAAGTTCGCCGCTCTAACTCAACTGATGATATAATTTACAACGACCCAGAGAAAGTTTTTACCGATGTTAATATCTCAACAAAGCACATCTCTGACTCTGGTATACTCAATTCTATCCTCAAAATTGAACAAATTTCTAAAAATCATTCTGGAATGTGGGATTGCACATTAAATTCACAACAGGCGAATTTATCTAAAGCAATTACAGTAGTTGTAATAGCAAAAGACACCACATACTGTAAAGCCACAATAGTTCGATCAAATAAGGGAACTTATTACTGGCCCCAAGCTATACGTGGAGAAACTGTTAGTCAGGGGTGTGCTGAAAATGAAGAGCTCATAGTCACATACAATTGCAATGCAATGGGAGAATGGGAAAACTTAGATACAAGTGTTTGCCCCTTCGTAAGTGAAACTACAAAAATTTTAGAGCATTTTTCAAAAATGAATTTTACAAAAAATAACGCATTCGAAATTGCTGAACGGCTACAAAATTTCACACACACTCAAATATATTTGAATAATATTAAGGATCCTGTGGATTTGGAATTCATTGCACGCACTTTGAAGAAATATTTGGACTACATATCGTATAAGCAAGATATGCCATTCTTATTACTAAGTATGGTATCAAACCTTTTATTGTTGCCAAAGCGTCTGTTTGAAGAAGCGCAAACCAAATTTGGAACATGTCTTAGTTTTTTGAATACGATCGAAACAGCATCATCGCATGTTCAGTCTTTACCACCCACTGATCAAGACATCAGAAATGACCAATTGTCTATTTCCAGAAATATTTTCGTGGACTTTTTCAACATTCATGTTGATTCATTTACTGGTATATCGTGCACATGGCTAAATAGTGTTAATAACTTAGAACATCGTAACTTTGAATGTAGCTCTTCTAATGACACCTTTCCTATGTTCGAGAGGTATATCGATGCTGCTATTCAGATTCCTGTAACTTCCTTGTTCGATAAAACTGAAAAATCAATTAGACTTATGGTTGCACTGTTTCGAAATGGAAATCTGTTTGGCCTTATGGACAAAAATAGTAATTTTCCAGAAGTACAACATTTACTGCTGACATCTGCAGTTATCGGAGCTAGAATATCAAAAGAGTCAATGGAGTCATTACCGTTAGTTGATATAAGTGATAAAATATTCATCATGTTACGAGTACATCCTTTTCATAATGAAAAAAGTTCGCCGATACCAGCGTGGTGGGATGATAATTTAAATATTTGGAATCCCCGGGAATGTCGAAAGTTGTATTTTCACCGTGGCCTATTGTTGTTCACTTGTAGTCGGTTGGGTTACTATGGGCTTCTGCAACGCCCTGAATACCTAAATGACTACATAACTGAAGGGTCAGGGGCTACTTTTAGATTCGCACCTGTAAGCGTATATATAGGAAGCGTAGTTGTTTTCTTATGTTCGTGGATTAATATAACTACTTTTGTAATTTTTCGCAAAGCAATTCGAATGAATCGTCAACAAAGGCACTCTCTGGTGAATATTTGGCTGTCAGTTTCATTTTTATCAGCCGTGTTTGTACTTGGAATATACCAAACAGAATATCCTCATATTTGCCGGGTAGTTGGAATTTTATTACATTACTTTTCTTTATCTGTTTTGTTATGGCTGTGCGTATGTCTTAGCAATTTGTACAAAGGTTTATCCAAATCTTATCAAGTAGCCTCTGAACCTGACGTGCCCAAGGAAGTACAATTTAAAAAACCAATTCTTAGTATATACTTAGTGGGCTGGGGTATTGGAATGATAATTTGTGGTATATCGAGCGCAGTTAATGTCAACGAATATGCTTCATATTCATTTTGTTTTCTACATAATTCATCGTCATTGAACGCATTATTTGTTCCGGCTATAATACTTTTAATTTTTCTTGTTATACTAATGCTATGTATATATTGTCATATGTCTCAGAGAGCCGTAAATGTGTTGTCAAATAAACACTTTGCCGATAATACAATGGCTACCGAAAATATTGATTTAGACTGGCTGGACTTAAAGCAAAACACTGTGCCACGGGTTAATCATAATTCTACAGGGGTCGACCAATATAGAAGTCTTACCCTTAGTAATCCAGTGAGCAGTATAATCGATGACTTCGAAAGATCTAATATAACACATTTGAGAGCTCATTTACTATTTTTGATCCTATTCATGGTATCCTGGATATCAGCAGCAATATTTGTTCACCAGAGTTCAGAAAATTTAATGACTAGTCGAATGTACAGTATGGTGTTTGCGGTATCTTGCTGTTTGCTGGGATTATTTTTAATTCTATTCTACACATTGTCTAGAAATGATACAAGAAGCGCTTGGGGGCGAAGATTTTGTTTAACAAATGCCAATTGTAAAAGCTATCATCAGAGTTACTATGATGCAAATGTGCCTTCCGCTTTGCCAGCAAATAAAACCTCAGCCATTTATGATGTAAGTATGTCCGGATCCCGAACAAATAGCCAATGCTCAAGACATCGTAGTAGTAGTGTTCGCAGTATGAAAAGCAACTCACATAAAACCGATCAAATTTTACAAAATCTCGATTGTCCTTTACTCGGCACAGTCTCGTCAAACGTAAATCAAACATCTATCATCAACAATCACCATATGGCTGTCAACAGTCTAACCACTGTCCCCATCACTAGCGAAATACCAAGTGCTGAAATATTTTATAATCCCAATCAAATAATAGTAGCGAGAAAGTTTTTTAAAAAACAAAAGCGCTTAGCGAAACGCAATAATTTTGAACTTCAAAGGCAAGTGGAGCGCGTTGAATATTTGGACAACGTTAGTGACATCTCATCTTTGACAGGAAGTGAAAATGCGCACATCTATTCGGAACGACACAATGCTATTACCCTATTAAGAGGTGGTAGCAAAGTGAACAATACAAACATCTATTATAAATCGAACGCCTATACAAATGCTGGCTCTAAGTCGCCACACTATACGCCGATGGAGAATTATCGAAATGGCTTAGCTATGTCTAGAATGAATTCCGATTGTTTTGTACAAAACCGCCCCTGTGCATCCGATTTTGTTGCAAATATATATACTAATATACCTGAGACAAAAGAACCGAAACATGAAATCATAAAAGTTAGGAACTCAAATCGACCAAATAAACCCAGTTGTGTTGAGACTCTAAGTGAGCGTGAAGAAGAAATTGAAAATGAAGATGACTCTTTGGATGAACAAAAAGTTCCGTTATATCAAAATGCATCGGCAGTTTCCTCAGCAATTTCGTTCCCAGCAGAACCTGAATTGCTTAAGCATTCTAGCCCATTGAAGGCTCCATCACCATTAATCGAAAATGAAGATGTTGATGCAATGAATAGTGTGGGTTTACCAAGTGTTACAAATTATGAAATAAGTAAACCATCAGAGACATTTGATTTAAAGCCAGACGAGATTTATATATCGAACGCATTACACATTACAAACCAAATTAACATTGAAGAATCCTCTAGGACGGGTATTTTAATTCGACACAACCCAAAACATTCCAAGTCACTTAACAATCTACATGATTCCATTGATACTTCAAATAGATTTTTGAATAGCGAACATTCAAATAATTCATCAAATTTTAGTTTAGAGAATGGTAGAGTCGGTTCCTGGAATGTCAGTTCTTTAAGTGTACCATTTTTGCTTAGTGACAAACAAAGGACTCCTAAATGCCGTAAACTAAAACAGGCCGAGTTTGCCGATAAATATGAGTCTGCCAGCGAAAATAATGTCTTCAGCATACCACACGCAAATACCGCTCATTCGATTAGTCCGACAAATGAAAGTGATTTGAATTACCAAAATTCTGAAATTAGCATACGAAGTCATGGCTTATACGAACCTCAGCCTGACAACGACTTAAATATTACATTAACCGAAGAGTTTCCCTATCAGTCTTCAAACACTAGCGACACAGAAGATCCGCTAAATGATTTTGAAGATGAAAATCCTAAAAGTGATTATTCGTTAGGACATCAAATGAGTGAAAACGATCCATCAATTGATGAACTATATGAAGCTATTAAACATCATCACACTCCCACCATTGCTACCAGCACAGATGGAAGCAATAATTTGAAACACATGGATACTGATGCGGAGGTAGCATCAATGCCGATTACGACACCTTCATCTCAACCGAAATCAACAAGCCTTTCGTCATATAGTGTGGTAGCGAAACCGCTTGTAGAAGCATCTAATGATGCAGTTGAGGATGACAGTAGTCAAAGTAGCATAATTTCTTATATAGACCAAAAAGTTAAGAGAAGTTAGAAATTAAATCTCCATTGCTGAAAACTTTAACGTTGACTTGCCAAGGGTGTAACGTTATTGCCAATCCAAAGTTAAGTTGTTCTATTTACCCAACTTCAGACAAGCAATATAATGATTTAAAATAAGCAAATTTACTTCGCAAATGTTGGCGAATTGCGCTTTTCTGACTAAAAGAGTATGAATACAAGTGATTAATTAAAGCTTACTGTGATGAAATATTTTACAAGCTACCACATGGGCTCTTATTAAGCTTGACTTACTCAGCAATTTTTAAGTTTTTATAACTTATATACATAGGTATGTACAATTGAAAATCATTGTTTTTAGTATTTAAGACACTTTTTATTCTGATGTTGGAATCAACCTAGAGAACTGAAGTCATACAAAGAATATTACATAAGTTTTTTTCTAAAAAAATAGCATATTTCGTGTCTATAATAGAAACTAAACATTATAAACATAAATTATTGCATAAGAATATAACAGATAAGGCTGTTTTGGCACTGAAGCGGAGGCAACTCAGTTGAGCGTAACATGTCTTGACTGCTATCTTCGTAGCCAAAGATGTAATATATAGTATAAATAATAGTTATAAAATAAATTCGTAAATAATTTGTACATTTTAACTTGTATTATGTTTTATGTAGTAAGATAAAATAAACACAAATTTTAAAAATATTGATTACGTTATTCTTGTTATTGATTATACATTTTATTGGAAATATATAAGTAAGTTTTAATACAAGATAAGTATGTATCCTAACAGATATTACTTCTATACGTATACAGATTATAGGCATATTGAGCCCTCTGATTTTTCCACATCATTTTATTCAATGATAATGTCTTTAGAAAACCTAGTGTAAGTGTAATTTAGTGTAGCGTTGCTCCGGCTTCACTGCTGCTTTGGAAGGAGGTCTCCATAAGGCGTTTCGATTGTATTAACCCATCATTACTCTACAAATTTCCGTCTTTTATTCCCTTTTCCTCTTTTATCGTAAGAGAACCTATTGGGAAGGAGTGCTCTGGCATTATCGGTGGGGTAGAGGCACCTTCTTTTAGAAGTTTGTCTTCTATTTCTTTTCCTTTAATAACCAAAAATAGTCGAATTTTATTTCGATCGCTACTGCAGTTAGTTTCCTGACACATTCCCATGTTATGGGATATTTGGTAGTACATGATGATATTGCCATTAGTGCAACTTGCCTGTCACAGCAAATTATTATATGCTGATTAATAATCATTCTCTTCAGTATGAATTCTGCGCATGAGTCTAGTAGTTTATGATAGCGTGTCGGTTGTAATATTCTTCCATTCTACATCATTTGTTGTAATTTTAAAATAATAAACTCTTTAGAATCAAGTTTTCATAACTAATAACTTAATATTCTTGTAACAATTTGACAACTTATTTCATAATCGTAAGAACATATATGTCGGAGCGCTTATGCTTGTATTTTGTATGTCACTGTAAATGCGTATGTTGTAGTACTAATATTTTGTAAGTAAGTGTATGTGCCAGAGCGCCAGGCTCGGCGCAGGCGACGCATAGGCGGCATATATTGCGGTACTTTGTCTTGCAAATGCGCAAATAAGCATAGTAACAGGATAGGGATAATGTTACTGAGTGAGGTCCGATCGTATTCCGCGAACTAAGAAAGAACACAACTGTTATGGAACCGTTATGTGTTTTAAGTATGAAAGGAATGCGTGGTCATTGAGCGCTGTGCTCGCTCAAGTAGAGTTCAGTTGAGAAAGCGGCATTGAGACGATCGGAACTCACTGTGCTTCTTTAATATAAACTACTAGTAGTAAAGTGAAGTAAAGTAAAGTGAAGTGAAGTGAATTAAAATAAAGGAGATGAATTCAAATGAGTCTCCTACATATACATAAATACTCGCATGGTACATAATCAATTTTCAAACATTATATTTAAAATAAAAATTTTTAACTCCTAAAATTATAAAGAGAATTGAAATATAATTGCAAATGTTAAATACTCAATTACCTGTGGTTAAAAACTGCGTTTACCAACCGATCTATTTGTGATTCAAAAACGATTACATATATGAAAATATTTTTTCTTTATTTGTGTATAAATTAACATCATATTATACCTGGTCTAATAGTATGGCATAATTAAGAAAAATAACGAATTGCCATTAATGAAGGGGAATTAAGTAAATAATTTATTTCATTAATGCATGTACCACGGCGTTAACGTTTAGAGCTTTAAGATCTGAATAAGTTTGTCCGGTTCCAACAAATACAATCGGCTGTCCGGTAATATAGGTCATGGAAATAGCAGCCCCCACTTTATCATCTATTGTATCGAATTTTGTAAGCACAATTCCATCTATTATATGAGGATTTTCATTTGAAGAGTAATCTGCGAGAGATTGATTAAATTTAACAAGTTGGTCAACAGCTTCATTCCCTACAAGCGCTTCGCCAACAAATAATACCAAATCGGGATCGTTTATTTTAATTAATTTCGATAATGATCTCATAAGAGGCTCATTGTCTTGCATGCGACCGGCTGTATCGATCAAAACAATATCAATGGTTGTGTCATTAGCATATTTAATAGCTTCCATTGCAATTCCCGCAGCATCTTTTCCATAACCTTTCTCATAAAGTTGAACCATGGTTCGATTGTTATGTCTTTCTGGAGGGTGTAAAGCATTCAGATGGCGAGTATGTGTCCTAAGTTGTTCCACAGCGCCAGCTCGGAATGTATCGCAGGCAGCAATTAGAACGCTAAAATCGTTTTCAATTAGCCAAAAACAAATTTTGGCCAAATTTGTTGATTTTCCTACTCCATTAACGCCACAAAATGCTATTGTATATGGTCTGCCGTTATTTTTAGCTTCCAGAGCATCCCGTATAATGTCTATTCTCCTCTTAGGTGACAATATACGTACCAATGAAGTATTTAAGGAGTTTTTCACCAATGAAGCAATTGAATCAAATGTACCCAGCGATTTGCCCTCTAAATTAGTAGCCACAGACTCGCACAACTTGTAAGCAATGTCAGCAGCAACGTTTTTCGATATCAAATGATCTTTCATTTTCTCAAGTGCTGGCTGCAGTTCCACTCTTGACAAAGTTTTAGAGCCAACGATCCCTTTAAAATAAGACAAAATGCCGCTAGTTTTCGGTCCGTTATTTGGGTTACCACCCTTTTTTTCGTCAAGTTCTAATGAATCTTCATCGCTTTCAACTTCTAGGTCTTGAATGCGACCCTGCATTGTACCAACAATCTGTAAGTAAAGATAATCATTAAGTATTGGCATATGGACAATTTATCATAATATATGTCATAATGTTACTGTTAAATATAGAGTGTAATCATACACTCAATATTGCTTTCACAAATTTGGTTTTTCCCAAACAAGAATTTTTAGTAACAGAAAATAAACGAACTTACGTTATTTTGAACTTTTTGATATTGAACATCCTGGTGCTGATCTTTTGATCTATCCAATATTACCGCATCCTTTGAACTACCTCCCAAGTCCCATACTCTTGGTTTTTTGCCAGCTTTTTCTGATGCATTTGCTTTTGACTTTGGTTCTGTGGGACTTTTTTTGGCAGTCATTTTTTCTTTCAATCTCTTGCGGTTCTCCAAAATTAAATTTTCTGTTGTTAAATTAATGTCTTTGGGCTTAGATGTTTCCTGTATGACAACTTTTTTTACAATTTCATTTTTATTATTATCATCATACATCGACGCAACATTTTTTTTTGACTTTGTGGATTCATTGTAAGAGCGCATTTGTTTCGGTGCATTGCTAACTTTAGTTGCCGACTTTTCCACAGCTGTCAACGTATTTCGAAATTCTGCATTAAAATCGTATTGTGTAGGAAGTCTTCGCTCAGATGATAACACATCAGCAAACTTTCTCTTGAATTCCTGCTGCAGTTCACCAAGAAATGCATCTAAATAATTTAATTTAATAACTTTTTGAAAAACAGCCGCATATACCAGTTCCAATTCATTATCAAGTTTATATTGTACTGCCAAATTATCCTCTTCAAAATATTTACATTCTGTATTGCGATCCTATAAATATTTACTCAACAATTAAAGCATTAAATAAATATAAAATTCAACATACCTCAAGTATGAAACTTCTAATAAGATTGTTGATGCAGGCAGAGTATGTTATTTCAGAGGAATTATAATCCCAAAGGATTATACCTCCTTTTGTGAACACTACTACGTAATCCAACATATCAAATAAATTAAATATGCATCCCCTGACACGTCACAGCAGAAACAACCAATCTTCGTAAATTCACATAAACATTTCAATCACGTCACGTATGTCACTATATACATTTCAACTGACAACTAAAGGTAGGTGCCAGATAGCAGATTTACTGAAAGGCGATAACTCGGTAAAAAATAAAGCCAGGCACTGTGTAGAAAACTGTGGGTATCGGGTTAATCCGATAAGTCGTCGTCGTTGAAATCGTATACCATGTTCCGACCGACACTTAATCAAGAGATTTAGGCTGTTGAATAGTTTAACTCACTGTACCACTGGATTTTGCAAGATTTCACCATCCACTTCAAAATCAATTCACCGAAGTGAATTGAAACTGCTCCACTCTAAATCTCCCGGTGCGAAACTGATTTTACGCCATCTGTTGGTCACATTTGTATAATCGCAGCTGATTTTGACACCACAAGTTGTCAAAGTAAAATATTAAACACAAAATATAAAACAGTAAAAGTTAACAGATAAAAAGAAAAAGACAACAAACCAAAAATTGCAAACTAATACAGATAAAAATAAAAAATATACAAAAATACAAATTGGTAATGGCAAAATGTGAAAAAAGAAAAGAATTATTTGGAGTGAGGCTGCCGAGGGAGGATGGAGTCATGTGTAGAAGTTCATGTAAGTGAGGAAAGTTCTCTGATCGCCATTCACTTGGGAGTGGCCAAAAACGATTCTTTTACATATGGCTCAAGTAGCTCACGACTTCCGGTCTTTGACCAAGTATCCTCTGGATAGCCTAACAACATTCATTTGAATGCGAGCTAAAGTGAGAAGGCGAAATATCTCCCTTCACTGTGTGCGCTGGGTTTGGGACCCGCCACGTAAAAAGCGGCCGAAATGAAAGATTTTCCTGCGTGAGTATGAAGAGTTTGACAAGCTGGCCGACAGGGGTAATGCTCGAAAATTCTACGAAAAAATGCGGCGGCTAACAGAAGGTTTCAAGACCGGAGCATACTCTTGTAGAACCCCCAAAGGTGATTTGCCCAGAGCATACTTAAATTATGGAGAGAACACTTCTCCAGCCTGCTGAATGGCAGTGAACGTACAACGCCAGGAGAAGGCGAACCCGATTCTCCCATCGATGACGATGGAGCAGACGTTCCAATGCCCGACCATGAAGAAGTTCGAACAGCAATTACCCGTCTGAAGAACAACAAAGCGGCGGGGGTTGATGGATTGCTGGCCGAGCTATTCAAACACGGCGGCAAAGAACTGCGGCAACTGCAAAGAGCTTCTTTGTAAAATATGGTCGGACGAAAGCATGTCCAACGATTGGAATTTAAGTATGCTATGCCCAATCCATAAAAAGGGAGACCCCTCAATCTGCGCCAACTAACGTGGGATAAGCCTCCTCAACATCGCCTATAAGGTTTTATCGAGCGTATTGTGTGAAAGATTAAAGCCCACCGTCAACAAATTGATTGGACCTTATCAGTGTGGCTGTAGACCTGGCAAATCAACAACCGACCAGATATTCACCATGCGCTAAATCTTCGAAAAGACCCGTGAAAAGAGGATCGACACAGACCACCTCTTCGTCGATTTTAAAGCTGCTTTCGACAGCACGAAAAGAAGCTGTTTTTATGCCGTGATGCCTGAATTTGATATCCCCGCAAAACTAATACGGCTGTGTAAACTGACGTTGAGCAACACCAAAAGCTCCGTCAGGATCGGAAAGGACCGTTCGATATCAAACGAGGTTTCAGACAAGGCGATTCCCTTTCGTGTGACTTTTTCAATCTACTTCAGGAGAAAATAATTCGAGCTGCAGAACTTAATCGAGCAGGTATAATCTTTTATAAGAGTGTACAGCTGCTGGAGTATGCCGATGATATTGATATCAAAATATCTCCTGTCATTAAACAAACAGTCGTCGCGCACGCGTCTAAGCTCTCTCGTCACTGTTGACAGTTATAACTTTGAAGTCGTAGATAATTTCGTCTATCTTGGAACCAGCGTAAACACCACCAACAGTGTCAGCCTGGAAATTCAACGCAGGATAACTCTTGCCAAGAGGTGTTACTTCGGACTTAGTAGGCAATTGAGAAGCAAAATTCTCTCTCGACGAACAAAAACAAAACTCTATAAGTTGCGAGTTTTCGAGAGAAAAGTTCTGCGAAAGATTTATTCGATTCGATGGAACGATGAGCTGTATGAGATATATGACGACATTGACATAGTTCAACGAATTAAAAGACAGCGGTTACGATGGCTAGGTCATGTTGTTCGGATGGACGAAAACACTCCAACTCTGAAAGTATTCGACGCAGTACCTGTCGGGGGAAGCAGGGGAAGAGGAAGACCTCCACTCCGTTGGAAGACCAAATGGAGAAGGACCTGGCTCCGCTTGGAATATCCAATTGGCTCCACGTAGCGAAAAGAAGAAACAACTGGTGCGCTGTTGTTAACTCGGCTATAAGAAGAGGAAGAGCCTGCCGAGGAAAGTATGGTAACAGAAAATGCCACAGCTTCGCTGCTCAATGAAAAACATACACATATATGAGAAAATATCAAGCGCCATGATATCTTTTTACATAGTAGGTTTATGGAACAAAACGACTAAAACATTAATTGACGATATTTGTCTATTCATGTCTTTAGATACTCCCTCAATTGAATTTCGTTCATTCACATTTCCAATTGTGCGGTATTCTGCAGAAGAGTCAAAAGCATATTGTTACGAATTTACTGCTTGCTAGTTTACTTTGTTAGGTTCGTATCTCTGGATTGACAAATAAAATCAACACTGTTTAATTTAATTCAACAACTCTTTATTTCACAACTCGCCTACACTATAGCAGTTTACTCTTAGCACTGATTGATTACGTTGGCGCTGCCACGGCTTATATAGCCACGCACTTCTCGCTGATGCCGACGTGTCCTTCTAGAATATTGCGTCTGGAAATTACCAGAACATAATGCTATACGGCGCCAGACGCAGCAATTGTTTAAGTCGACACGCAGACAGTGCGGCGCCAGATGTCTATTGTTTCGACAAGCAGACAGCCGCGGCGCCAGATGTCTACAACAAGACAAATGCTATTCCATATACCTACAGCTATTGTTCATAATAAGGGATGCATATAGCAATACAAATACCAAACTTAATACTACTCTTGTAACACTGCCCTCCACTTAAGCCTAATCGTCCCGATTAGGCACAAATCCTTTTGAACCAAATGGGGCGAGCCTCTCCAAATGTACTACCTTCATTTTACATCGTGCTTTTCCATTTCTTTGTATGCGGTATACCACGTCATTAAGTCGTTTCATCACCATATAAGGCCCTTCCCTGTCTGCAATTTCGGGGACAAGCCTTTCTTTCGAAGTGGATTGTACAACAGGACCAGATCACCTTCTTCAAAACCTTTTGAATTTGCCGCTTGATCAAACCGATCCTTCATCTTATTGCTCATCAGATGCGTGTGCTGCCTTACCAATAGATGCAATTCATTAATTTTTTCCTTTAAGGCAGAGCAATAATCTCGATCATTTCTTACAGCTGTAGGATTCGTTCCAAACTTAAGATCAGCAGGGAGTCGCAGATCAGATCCAAAAATAATCTTTGCTGGCGTGTAACCAGTTGTCTCGTGCTTAGCTGAACGATACGCCAGCAGGAACATCTGGATGCACTTGTCCCAATTCCGTTGATCTTTATTAACGATTTTCCGCAGATGTTCTTCGAGCGTTCGGTTGAATCTTTCCACCATTCCATCTGATTGTGGATGTAACGCTGTTGTCCGTGTCTTGTGGATGCCCAATAATGTACAGACTTCTTGGAAAATGGAAGATTCGAAATTCCTGCCTTGATCTGAGTGTAATTCGACGGGCACTCCGAACCTTGTTATCCAATTTTCTACAAACGCTTCGGCTTCTGTCTACGCTTCCTGGTTTGGTAAGGCATATACTTCTGGCCATTTACTGAAATAGTCCATGACAACCAGTAGATATTTGTTTCCGGCCGTACTGGTTGGGAACGGACCTGCAACATCCATTGCGACTCGTTCAAATGGTGATCCCACGTTGTACTGTTGTAGCCTACCGCGACTTTTGGCTTTAGGACCTTTAGCTGCCATGCACTCTACGCAATTACTTATCCCTTCTGCTATGGAATCTCGACAACCGATCCAGTAGAACCGTTGTTTAATCTTCTCTATAGTTTTTGAAATTCCAAGGTGCCCTCCACTAGGTCCATTGTGATATTCCTTCAACACTTTCGGGATCATGGACTTCGGTACTATGATCAGCAGACGAGACTGTTTGCCATCTTCGCTTTCCCAGGTACGATGAAGGTATCCATTAACGAGGTTTATGCTGTTCCATTGGGCCCAATATGCTTTTGCCGTTGGACTCTCGTTACTTATTTGTTCCTTTGGTGGTCGTACCCCATTTTCTTTGGCCATTACCAGCTTTGCAAGATCAGGGTCCTCCAGCTGATTGATTCTGATGCGGTGAGGAGTCCAATCATCTTCAGGTTCTACATTCAGTAATCGCACGTCGATTATACCTTCTTTTCCTTCTGATTTGGAGCAATGTTTACATTCCAGTGGACAAGGGCGACGTGATAATGCATCCGCATTTTTGTGGTGAATCCCCTTTCGATGTTCCGTTTCGAAGTCGTAATTCTGTAATCTGTTGTACCAAACGCTTTTCTAACTGCGTATTATTTTCAGTCATTTGTTGTGTAAGGCAAGACTTTAACTGCGATGTATTTTCAGCTATTTGCGTTGTTTGCTGTGCCAGACGATTTTCTGTTTGCACTACATTCTCGGCTATTTGCTGTGCCAGACGATTTTCTGTTTGCACTGCATTTTCTGTTATTTGTGATATATTTTCGGCTATTTGCTGTGCCAGACGATTTTCTGTTTGCACTGCTTTTTCTGCATTTTCAGCTATTTGCTGTGCCAGACGATTTCCTGTTTGCACTGCATTTTCTGTATTTTCAGCTATTTTCTGTATAGCCACTAACAGCATGTTCATGTCTGCACTTGATGATGTTCGTTGTTCTTCTACTTTTTCTTCTACCTTTGTAGAAGTTTCTGGCCCATCAAATTCGAACTCGTCCACATTAATTCCATCCGCTTCCATTGCTTTACGTAATCGTGCCTGCAGATCCGCCTTTTGCCCACTTATCGGCAAATTACGCTCCTCCAGTTCCTTTTTTAATTGCTGAATTCTCAATTCTCCGAATTTAACCATCTTGAATTTGGATTATTTGACAATCCCACTTCTGACACCAATTGTTACGAATTTACTGCTTGCTAGTTTACTTTGTTAGGTTCGTATCTCTGGATTGACAAATAAAATCAACACTGTTTAATTTAATTCAACAACTCTTTATTTCACAACTCGTCTACACTATAGCAGTTTACTCTTAGCACTGATTGATTACGTTGGCGCTGCCACGGCTTATATAGCCACGCACTTCTCGCTGATGCCGACGTTTCCTTCTAGAATATTGCGTCTGGAAATTACCAGAACATAATGCCAGACTCAGCAATTGTTTAAGTAGACAAGCAGACAGTGCGGCGCCAGATGTCTATTGTTTCGACAAACAGACAGCCGCGGCGCCAGATGTCTACAACAAGACATATACCTACAGCTATTGTTCATAATAAGGGATGCATATAGCAATACAAATACAACTTAATACTACTTTTTGTACCAATATAAAGCAATAGCAACGCGTATTTCTAATTGAATTGCTTTCCGGTAGTTAGGGTTTTTCTTCTCCAAGCTTTTGGGCATTTGACTTCCCAAATATTTGGCCACGAGTCTGAATTATATACACATTATAATTAAGCGAAGTTATAATACCAATATTTATACACGTACAGTTATCCAAATAGACCTTTTTGAATTTGCTGCATGTAGACTACCCATTTTAAGTATTGTTACAAAAGTAGTATTAAGTTATATTTGTATTACTATATGCATCCCTGATTATGAACAATAGCTGTAGGTATATGGAATAGCATTTGTCTTGTTGTAGACATCTGGCGCCACGGCTGTCTGCTCGTCGAAACAATAGACATCTGGCGCCGCACTGTCTGCTTGTCTAGGTAAACAATTGCTGAGTCTGGCGCCGCGACTGTCTGCTTGCGTCTGGCGCCGTATAGCCGTATGTTCTGGTAATTTCCAGACGCGATATTCTAGAAGGACACGTCGGCATCAGCGAGAAGTGCGTGGCTATATAAGCCGTGGCAGCGCCAACGTAATCAATCAGTGCTAAGAGTAAACTGCTATAGTGTAGAAGAGTTGTGAAATAAAGTGTTGTTGAATTAAATTAAACAGTGTTGATTTTATTTGTCAATCCAGAGATACGGACCTAACAAAGTAAACTAGCAAGAGTAAATTCGTAACAATTGGTGTCAGAAGTGGGATTGTCAAATAATCCAAATTCAAGATGGTTAAATTCGGAGAATTGAGAATTCAACAATTAAAAAAGGAACTGGAGGAGCGTAATTTGCCGATAAGCGGGCAAAAGGCGGATCTGCAGGCACGATTACGTGAAGCAATGGAAGCGGATGGAATTAATGGGCCAGAAACTTCTACAAAGGTAGAAGAGAAAGTAGAAGAACAACGAACATCATCAAGTGCAGACACGAACATGCTGTTAGTGGCTATTAAGCAAATAATAGCTGAAAATACATCACAAATAGCAGAAAATGCAGTGCAAACAGAAAATCGTCTGGTACAGCAAATAGCAGAAAATGCAGTGCAAACAGAAAATCGTCTGGCACAGCAAATGACGCAAATAGCTGAAAATACATCACAGTTAGAGTCTCGCCTTACACAACAGATTACAGAGAATAATACACAAGTGCAAGAGAAATTTTCAAAATTTGAAGACGAATTAAGCACTTTAAAAAATGACGAAGAAAATTTAAAAGCAGAAGTTCTTCAATTAAGTAATCGTGTGCGAGAACTGCAACTGCATGGCCCTGCACCATCAACAAATAATCAAAGATTGAAGGCACCCACATTCGATGGAAGTATTCCATTTCAAATTTTCAAACTTCAGTTTGAAAAGACAGCAATGGCCAATAACTGGAATGCAGCAAACAAAGTAGCGTCCTTGTTTGTATCATTAAAAGGACCTGCGGCAGAAATCCTTCAGACTATTCCAGACTGTGAACGGGACAACTATGAGGCATTGATGAGTGCGATAGAAAGACGATATGGTAGTGAGCACCGGAAACAAATATACCAGATCGAACTGCAAAATAGGGGTCAGAAGATTAACGAGTCATTGCAAGAGTTTGCAACTGAAATAGAACGACTGGCTCATTTGGCAAATGCAGATGCACCTGTGGATTACATTGAGAGGGTAAAAATTCAATGTTTCATAAATGGAATTCGTGATGTGGACACCAAACGCGCCACATATGCATTGCCAAAAAGAACGTTTGCTGAAACGGTTTCGCACGCCCTCACACAGGAAACAGCTTCCCTACTAAGTAAACCAGCACACAAAGTACAAAGGGTTGAAATGGAACAACCGGCGCTGATGGAAGAAATATTGAAGACTCTGAAGACAATTGCTGCACCGCGAGTAAATACAACAGGAAGATGTTTCAACTGTGGAAAAGCGGGTCACTTTGCCCGAAATTGCAATGTAAAAGTAAACCCATCAAACCGGAAACAACCAACAGATAACGAGGACGGAGCATCCACATCTCACAAGTCGTTAAACTAAAACGGAACAGTTCAAAGGGGCGTGAGCTGGTTCCCACAACTATTTGCCCCGCCATCTCGATATCACAAATAGGTCGCCATGACAACAATCTTACTATCAACGGCATCGTAAATGGACGACTGTCAACGCTTACTTTGGATACTGGTGCCACACATTCAATCATCCGACCGGATGTGGTGAGAGGAACGGTTGAACCATTAGTTGGTTGCAAGCTTCGAACGGCCACCGGGGAGGAAGCAGCTGTCGCGGGAAAAGTGTTCTGCGAAGTCATAATTGGTACCCTGGAAGTTAATCACACCTTCATCGTAGCAGAAATCGCGGATGAAATTATAATGGGAGTAGATTTCATGATTGATCACGGGGTTACTTTGGATTTAAACAAGCAAATGCTGTTTTGCCAGAACATGGAGATGCCTATAAACACCGGATATGTGACCAACGTTGAAAGTAAGAGGGTGATTGTTGATGATAATCAGAGTATTCCACCAAAATCTGAGGCGATTGTATGGGCTAAAGTGAATGGAGGAGGTGGGACCGAAGAGTTGTGGATTGTGGAACCAACAAAAATAGATACACCCATATTGGTAGGAAGAACGCTTGTGAAAACTAGAGAAGACGCCACCATTCCGGTCAGAGTAGTGAATGAATTCAACACGCCTATAAGTCTGAAGAAAGGAGCAGTAATTGGACAGTGCCAGAATATAAGTGCAATAGCACGATGCGAACGGTCACAACAGAAGCCTACTATTGAGCCACAACAGATAAGTCCTACACTCCTAAATAATTTGCTGAACGAACTGCATGGAAATGAAAAATTAAAAGCAGAAAAACTATTAGAAAAATACGCATCCATATTTGCAAACGAAGGAAACACAGGAAGAACCGGCATTGTCAAACATCGCATAAATACCGGAGACGCTAAACCAATCCGACAAGCTCCGCGTAGGGTTCCACTAGCAAAACGTGAGGATGCTAACAAAATTATTGAAGACATGCACAAAAACGGTGTAATCGAACCTTCAATAAGTCCATGGAGCTCACCTATCGTCTTAGTTAAAAAGAAAGATGGTAGCACCCGTTTCTGCGTAGATTATAGGAAGTTGAATGATGTCACAAAGAAAGACAGTTATCCTCTACCGAGAATCGACGATACATTAGACACCTTGTCTGGAGCGAAATGGTTTTCTACATTAGATCTACAAAGTGGATATTGGCAAGTCGAGATTGATGAATGTGACCGTGAAAAGACCGCTTTCAGTATGGGCGACGGGTTATGGGAATTCTCTGTGATGCCATTTGGGTTATGTAATGCGCCTGCAACGTTCGAGCGACTGATGGAACATGTATTAAAAGGACTCAACTGGAAGACGTGTTTGGTGTATCTTGATGACATTATCATCATGGGAAAAAGTTTTGATGATCATCTGAAAAATTTAGAGGAAGTCTTTCAGCGAATAGCATCAGCCGGATTACGATTGTATCCCAAAAAGTGTTCATTATGGAAGAAGCAGTTCACATATCTCGGACATAAAGTGTCAACTGAGGGGATTCACACCGAGGAAGGAATAATAAAATCTGTCAAAGTTTGGCCTCGACCCACCATCATACATGAACTCCGCAGCTTCCTTGGCTTATGTACGTATTACCGCCGTTTTGTACCTGGATTTGCTAACGTGGCTAGAAGTTTACATGATTAAACAAAGAAGAATCGCCCGTTTGTATGGCAGTTGGAACAAGAAAAAGCGTTTGAGCAGCTTAAAGAACTACTTTGTACGGCGCCGATGTTGGCTTATCCAATACCTGGAAAGAAATTCATCCTGGATACAGATGCGAGCGCTTATGGAATTGGAGGTGTCCTGTCTCAGCTCATCGACGGACAAGAAAGAGTAATTGGGTATTACAGCAGAGTGCTCGGGAAACCAGAGAAAAACTACTGTGTGACGCGAAAAGAACTACTAGCTGTGGTGGAATGTGTAAAACATTTCCACAAGTATTTGTATGGACAACGATTCTTGCTGAGGACTGATCATGCAGCATTAAAATGGTTATTACAGTTTAGGAATCCGGAAGGCCAAATTGCACGATGGATCGAAAGATTACAGAATTACGACTTCGAAACGGAACATCGAAAGGGGATTCACCACAAAAATGCGGATGCATTATCACGTCGCCCTTGTCCACTGGAATGTAAACATTGCTCCAAATCAGAAGGAAAAGAAGGTATAATCGACGTGCGATTACTGAATATAGAACCTGGAGATGATTGGACTCCTCACCGCATCAGAATCAATCAGCTGGAGGACCCTGATCTGGCAAAGCTGATAATAGCCAAAGAAAATGGGGTACGACCACCAAAGGAACAAATAAGTAGCGAGAATCCAACGGCAAAAGCATATTGGGCCCAATGGAACAGCATAAACCTCGTTAATGGATACCTTCATCGTACCTGGGAAAGCGAAGATGGCAAACAGTCTCGTCTGCTGATCATAGTACCGAAGTCCATGATCCCGAAAGTGTTGAAGGAATATCACAATGGACCTAGTGGAGGGCACCTTGGGATTACAAAAAGTATAGAGAAGATTAAACAACGGTTCTACTGGATCGGTTGTCGAGATTCCATAGCAGAATGGATAAGTAATTGCGTAGAGTGCATGGCAGCTAAAGGTCCTAAAGCCAAAAGTCGCGGTAGGCTACAACAGTACAACGTGGGATCACCATTTGAACGAGTCGCAATGGATGTTGCAGGTCCGTTTCCAACCAGTACGGCCGGAAACAAATATCTACTGGTTGTCATGGACTATTTCAGTAAATGGTCAGAAGTATATGCCTTACCAAACCAAGAAGCGAAGACAGTAGCCGAAGCGTTTGTAGAAAATTGGATAACAAGGTTCGGAGTGCCCGTCGAATTACACTCAGATCAAGGCAGGAATTTCGAATCTTCCATTTTCCAAGAAGTCTGTACATTATTGGGCATCCACAAGACACGGACAACAGCGTTACATCCACAATCAGATGGAATGGTGGAGAGATTCAACCGAACGCTCGAAGAACATCTGCGGAAAATCGTTGATAAAGATCAACGGAATTGGGACAAGTGCATCCAGATGTTCCTGCTGGCGTATCGTTCAGCGAAGCACGAGACAACTGGTTACACGCCAGCAAAGATTATTTTCGGATCTGATCTGCGACTCCCTGCTGATCTTAAGTTTGGAACGAATCCTACAGCTGTAAGAAATGATGGAGATTATTGTTCTGCCTTAAAGGAAGAAATGAATGAATTGCATCTAATGGTAAGACAGCATACGCATCTGATGAGCAATAAGATGAAGGACCGGTTCGATCAAGCGGCAAATTCAAAAGGTTTTGAAGAAGGTGATCTGGTCCTGTTGTACAATCCACTTCGAAAGAAAGGCTTGTCCCCGAAACTACATACAGCCTGGGAAGGACCCTATATGGTGATGAAACGACTTAATGACGTGGTATACCGCATACAAAGAAATGGAAAAGCACGATGTAAAATGAAAGTAGTACATTTGGAGAGGCTCGCCCCATTTGGTTCAAGAGGATTTGTGCCTAATCGGGACGATTAGGCTTTAGTGGAGGGCAGTGTTACAAAAGTAGTATTAAGTTATATTTGTATTACTATATGCATCCCTGATTATGAACAATAGCTGTAGGTATATGGAATAGCATTTGTCTTGTTGTAGACATCTGGCGCCACGGCTGTCTGCTCGTCGAAACAATAGACATCTGGCGCCGCACTGTCTGCTTGTCTAGGTAAACAATTGCTGAGTCTGGCGCCGCGACTGTCTGCTTGCGTCTGGCGCCGTATAGCCGTATGTTCTGGTAATTTCCAGACGCGATATTCTAGAAGGACACGTCGGCATCAGCGAGAAGTGCGTGGCTATATAAGCCGTGGCAGCGCCAACGTAATCAATCAGTGCTAAGAGTAAACTGCTATAGTGTAGAAGAGTTGTGAAATAAAGTGTTGTTGAATTAAATTAAACAGTGTTGATTTTATTTGTCAATCCAGAGATACGGACCTAACAAAGTAAACTAGCAAGAGTAAATTCGTAACAGTATTATGCATAGGCGGTTAAAATCAAACAATTCCCCAATTATTTCCATTGAGTGGAGAATATTTAGAAAAAAGACTATTTTCATAACAAAGTACGACATTACAATATTTTCCTTTAATAAATACTTTGGTGTTTATGTCGCAAAGTCAAAAACATCTGATTTATAAATCTCCAACGGCAGTGAGAACAGGGTAGTGTTATGAAGGGTATAAATGTAATCAAATCACTTCAAAGTTTTGGATGGAACATAATACAGTATACTCTCGAAAAGTAAATTCTCAGAAAGTAAATAATCGCGGAAAAGTAAATCACCTTTAAGATTACACATGCACCTCGAAAAAGTAAATTTTTTAATTTACTTTTCAGAGAGTGTGATAAAAAATCGAAAAAAGCAGCGTTTTTTACGATGTTGCAAAAACACTTTCTTGTTTATCGCGTCTGTTTAGTAAATAAACTTTGAGATATGTACATATGTAAATGGTCAGAAAATATATTGCAAAAGAAAAAAAAACAAAAGAATATTCAAAATTTTTTCTCTTCATAATAAATACATATGTTTTTCATGTAAATCCATATGTTTTATTGAAGCAAATAAATGAATGAATTTTTTAAGTTTAAAAATGCATTTAATATTATAAAAACAGATAATTTATGTATATATTTGGAAAAGTAAATTATTCGAAGAAGTAAATTACCCAAAATACCAATCGATTTACTTTTCGAGAGTATACTGTATTACCCCGAGTTCGATCACAAATTTATTGAATAAAATACCTAAATCATGGCTACACTCTTATCTCTATTTTTAATTCAAACAATTTACTGCTCATGTATTTTTTACTCTCACTCACTCTATTCAGAAAACATTCCTGAAGTAATATGGAGGAATGCTGCCGGTTTAACAGTCCTTGATTGGATAAAAAGTCCGTTTCGGTTACGTAGACCCAACTGTTGCGGGGTACGTGATCGACGTAGAAAGATGCCCGTGCCTTTCGTGCTCGGGTGGCACCTTATATTCTTGTTCGTAACAGCTCTCTTCTACACAACTCGTCATTCCTTTCAATTTTTGAGTTACAAAAGTCTGAAGTTCGTCTATGCTTAAGAGATTTCACAGCTAACAGCTGTCATTTCATGTTCTGGTTGGAAACTAACCAAGACTCCTTCTTTCGGTAAAGTTTACCAGAACTGATGTTGAGAAACCCATTCTTCAACACGTTACAAGTAGATAAAGTTCTGGTTAAACGCTTAACCAAACACTGAGAAAACCGACCTTCAGATCAATCCAAATATTTCTTGGTATTAAGAACTTCATCTATTTTCAGTCGAATCCAGTTGCACTCCCTAACATCAAATAAGCCAAAGTTTTATTGACAATTAAATTACTTTTAAAAAGGGTTGGAGATTGGAAGCAATTTTGTTTTAATTCGATAAGGAACATTACCACAAACTCCTCGTTTCCTTGCTGTTGGCAATTATCAAAATGTATTTTAAATAATTTTAACTTTGAGCTGTCATAGACCAAGAATGATAGAATACAAGATTACGACAACCGCCATTACGAAACGTCACAGTTGCGTGTTGAGAAGAACAAGAGTGAAAAACTGTCAAATGGCTTGCAAATTGTAAACAGAAAAGTAAACACTTTTGTAAATTCGCAAAATATTATTAATTCTTTCGGTTTTAATGAAAAGTTTTAGTGAAGCGATTGAATATTGTTGAGTAAAAAGATTTGAATCATTTCTAAAGAAATATATCGGCCTATTGATAATAAGATTGTCTATTAAGTTGTGATTCAAATGGAGAAGACGTTTCTTGTGTTGTATATAAATATATACATATATTATAAGTTCAGATGTATCAGATGTATGAAATTATGATAAAAGAATTGTGAAATTAATTAATTAAGGAGGGTTTAGTATTAAATATATCATTTCTTTTGCGAAATAACACCCATTTTTTGGCAACTTTTAAATCGGCCGAAAAACTGAAAAAACTCGTTTTCGATCCTTTAATTGCATAATAATTATTACAACAAGCCACTGCACATTTCATTTTAAAAAATTAATATATTTATGCTTAGTAATTTAAATAAATACAACAGTACACTTTCACTGGTTTTCTTCATTTGAACAATTTCCACACATGCTACTCTATTTATTGTGGACGAGCCTAAAACTACTTACATATATCTTTTCTCGCAACAATATTCTAAACATTCCACTGAAAATTTTCCTGCAAAGACGAATGAATTAATGCTATTTTGGGAATTTCCAAAAGTGTTTTCTTTTCTGTTTACAATTTGTATGCATTTCTATGCTTGTTCTTCTCAACGCAAAAGTGTGACGTCACGAAATTGTTGCACAATGTATTTGTTTTTGTAAGAATTGTCACGAGCTAAACCGAAAAAAACTAACGGTAGTACCAGTGTCGTAATCTTATATTCTATCATTCTTGGCATAGACTACGTTATCTATGGTTACCAACCATTTTAAATATTATGAACACTGATTAAGCGCTTAGTGAAGCACAAATGGCTGATGGGAGCAAAAATAGTAGACTATGACGACCTTTTATGTTCGAAACACTTCCCACAGTCCCTTAATATTATATTAGCTTTTTCCGAATTGCCTCGTTCAGCTTCGGGATATTTCACCTTTCTGTATATTTATATAAAATAACTGAATAAAATACCTTAAATAAACGCAGTAATGTTCAACCACACCTGCTTGATAGTACTTTAAATTTTTTGGTACTCTAGTCGATCCCTCAGGTAAAGTGTTGATGGTCGTAATCCCACAAGAAAGTTAAGGTTTGAGAACACTTGACAAACGAAGTTTTTTTTGACGGGTCGAATTTCAAAACTTCAACTAAAATTCAGAAGATGTTAACAACACCCGTATTGCGGTAAATAAATTTAGAATTATATCTATTAGTTTGAGCAAATATAGTTCAAAACCTTCAGTGGTGTAGTTTTATGAGCAATTTTTCTGCCAAAAGCTTGTACTTCGTTGAAAAATCTATTGCATTTAGTACATATATCGATTAATCTACCGTGAATTAACATATTTCTGATCTTTTACAATGTTCAAAAATGGTTGTGAATGCAACACTTTACAGCAGTTCAATATTAAAAACATCTAAGTTTTAGTAATTTATTTCAACTGGTGCCTTCAGGATGAACGCTCAAAGCTCAGCCGAGCGTAAGGCTGATTTTGAACTGTGCTGATAGATTTTAGGTAGGAGTGGATGCAGACTTAGCGCTGAATTACACGCGTAGTTGAAAAGAAGACTGGGATAAACTTACTGAATGAATTAATTAATTTTACCATTTGTGTAAAGATTTAAGACTTTATCCGCAAAAGTTTTTTGAACATACATATATATAATATACAATATAGGGGTATTCTCTTGCTCTTGCAAAACCCGGTGCACGGTGCAAGAATTGCAGATTTACAACGGCACAACAACAAACACATGCAGAAAATTATTTGCAATGGCTGTAAAATATGTCAGACCAAAATCCATGTATATTTGCGTGCAATGTCACGCAAAAATAAAATTGCATCCCTGTTATAGTTGCCATTTTACTTAAAGACATATTACGTCGTTAAATTGTTGAGAAAGGTATTTTTTAATTAGATTTTATAATTTCTATTTAAATTATAAAGTTCTGTTACAGTTTTTTTGTTAAAAATATATGCAGAAGGTGCGCCAATTCACAATAGCCATGCACAATAGTCATTTACAATAAATTTAACGAATCAGCCGTTCATATATCACTACATTCTGCAATGGGTGCTCTCGTGCCCTTGTACATTTCGGTGTAGTATTTTTGCAATCTGCAATCTTGCAAGAGCAAGAGAATACCCCTTATGTGTTATTTCAGTGCAGTTCGATGCAGAAAAAAACTTCAAAACTGTTTTCTCGCATTGATCAGCTTTGAACTCGACTTCGATAAGGTTATACTCTGTTCGGCCTGTGCGATTTCTGTTTTCTCAGCGAACTGGTACCGTTTTTGATCGAAAATACGTACATACTTACGCATACGAGGTATGACAATTAAGTAATGAGACTGATTCCATAATAACCGTATATTTGAAAATTATTCTACAACTCTGCCATCCCCCTCAAAGTAGTCCCCTTGGGCAGCTATACAGCGATTCCAGCGCGTTTTCCATGCTTCGTAACATTTCTGGAACGCTTTGACTGGGATGTCCGCGGGTATCCTCGTCACGGCCGCCTGGATGTCCGTAATCGACTCAAAAAGGGTTCCTTTGACCACCGATTTTGTTTTAGGAAATAAAAAAAGTCACAGGGTGACATGTCGGCCGAATAAGGCGGCTGTTGCAACACGGCGATCCCTTTAGAGACCAAATACTGGGACACGCTGAGGGCGGTGTGGCACGGCGCGTTGTCGTGATGAGGATCCAGTTTCGAGCAATGTCTAGGCGCTCCCTGTTGACTCGTTTTCGCAATCTTTCGAGTACTTGGCAATAGTTGACTTGTTTCACAGTTTTCCCCGGTGGAACGAATTCTTTGTGGACGATTCCACGGCTATCAAAAAAGGCAATAATCATCGTTTTCACTTTCGCTACACAGGCGAGCTTTTTTCGGGCGGGGGGCGCGCGGAGACAACTATTGTGAGCTTTTACAATTTTAGCATACGTTTCCGAAGCTGTTTCGCCCAATCTGGCGCAAAATTTTATCGCGACGCGTTGCTTTTGATTTCGTTTTTCCATTTTCGTGACGAGCACTACAAACAGACGTCTACTCAACTTGACGCAGCAGGCGAACTAAACAAGCTAGAGCGATGGTACATATATCAATGGAGAGGGGAGGGATGCCGAAAAAAGAGAAAGGGAATTTCTGGTTTCACATCATTCTGCATTTCGGTAACGATGTTCCTAATTTTTCGTCTTGTAGATGAACACAAAAGAAAGATGATGATCAAGGTCACAGGTTTACCACAAGCGCGGCAATAAAATCAGTCTCATTACTTAATTGTCAAACCTCGTAAATATAAATATGTGATATTTTGTGTGTAAACCAACTGTAATATTACATATATTAGTAATTTGGTTTTCAAAGTAATATTACCACAAATAGTGAAAATGTAAGATATTATTTGAAAGTATGTAGTCTCGCTGACAATGGTTCACTGACAGTCCGGATTTCGTTGTTGTCATTGGCTTCCTCGCGTTCGTCTGTCATCAACAGAGTTGCCCTCGTTTGCAGTGGGCTTTCCTGATCCATCACGGCGCCCTCGCTTGTGGTGCTGTCATTTTCAGCGTGCATGTCGTCTGGATCATCTGGCAATAGCACGCAAGAAGTTTTAAGCTGATCTGATGCAAATCTTCTTCTTTACTTACGCAGTTATAGCAGAATTGGAGATTCCAAACGAAGCCAGGTCTTTCTCCAGCTGATCTTTCCATTAGAGTGGAGGTCTTGGTGTTCCTCCGCTTCTCCGGCGGGTACTTTAAGGGCTGGAGTGTTTTCCTCCATTCGGACGACATGACCCAGCCAGCGTAGCCGCTGTCTTTTAATTCGGCTTAACAATGTCAATGTCGTAATATCTCTTATACAGCTCATCGGTCCATTGAATACGATATTCCCCGTGCCAACGCGCAAAGAATCATAAATCTTCTACAGAACCGTTCTTTAGAATATTCGTAACTTCGATTCATCAGATGTTGTCATCGTCCTCCATATAGCAGTGACTTATAGAGTTTTGTTTTTGTTCGTCGAGAGAGGACTTTACTTCTCAATTGCCTACTCAGTCCGAAGTAGCACCTATTGGCAAGTGTTATACTGCGTTCAAGGCTGACATTATTGTTGTTGTTGATGCTGGTTCCAAGATAGACGAGATTACCTACGACTTCGTAGTTATCACTGTCAACAGTGACGTGGGAGCCTAGTCGCGAATGGGACGACTGTTTGCTTGATGACAGGAGATATTTCGTCTTGCCCTCGTTCACCACCAGACCCATTTGCTTTGCTTCCTTTTACAGTCTGGAAAAAGCAGAACTAACGGCGCGGTTGTTAAGGCCAATGATATCACTATCATCGGCGAACGTCAGCAGCTGTACACTGTACACAATAGAAGGTGGTACCTGCTCGATTTTTTTCTGCAGCTCGAATTATTTTCTCTAAGAGTAGAATGAAGAAGTCACACGAAAGGGAGACGCATTGTTTGAATCCTCGTTTGGTCCTTCCCGATCCTGACGGAACTTTTAGTATTACTCAAAGTCAGCTTACACAGCCATATTAGTGTTTCGGTGATACCAAATTCAGAAATCGCGACATAAAAGTAGCTCCTTTTCGTGCTATCAAGAACAACTTTAAAATCGGCGAATAAGTGGTAGCCGCAGAGAACACTTAAATTCCAATCGTTGAAGTACTTTACTTTGATGCGGATTGTGGGTAGACGTTCATCCACCGGGGTGAATGACGGTAATCGGCGACGGAGTCTCTACCCCACTACGAATTCCACACCGAATTTGCGTTCCTTTATATGGCCACTGTAGTAAATTCCACAAAGACCTACTCGCCTCAGTCCTTGTTCCGTTCATCACATTTCTTGGACAGCGGTGATGTCAGTCTTCACTCTAACGAGGAGATCAACCAGCTCCCAATTAATAGACTGCACATTTCAGGTACATGCCCTTACATCGTTATCCTTAGTGCGTTGCCATGGTCATTATCAAAAGGGGGGTCTCTCATCCGAGGATGTTTGTAATTTTTCATTGGGGGCGTTTTTTATGTGGCTGGTCCCAAGCCTAGCGCACAACCCTGTGGAGCGTATGTTAGCCTTCGTCTTCAAAAAGATGTTCTTTGGCTACCCAGAGGATACTTTGTTTAGGACCGAAGGCTTGAGCTGCTTGAGCTTTCTGGCCAATCAGAAAATTTTCCTCACTTGCGTGAACTTCTACACATAACATGACATGACCTTGTAATGACGTTGTGTATGTTGCGCATGAGGTAAGTACTCAACTATATAGCGATCATTTGACAAGACCTTGGTAATGATGAACCGTCCTAACTTACGTGACGCGCAGGTGTTTTTTGGTTCGTTCGTAATCAATACGAGATCACCAGTGTTGTAAGTCTTCGGTTGAGTATGCTTTGCGTTGTAAAGCTTTTTGGATTGTGCTCTTACGTTGTTTACTCGTTAACCGGTGTCAACTCGTGGTTGCTGCAAATCGGTGTCGGTCATCAGGTCACCATCATTGTCTTGAAGTAACTGGATAAGTTGATTTTGTAGGATGTCTCGTGACATGTACCCATAGAATAGCTGTAATGGAGTACAACCTGTTATCTTATTTGGTATAGTGTTAATGCTCCATTGTATTTGGAGTAATTTGTCGTCCCACTGTTTTTCGTCATCGATAGAAGGTAAAAGCATGGATAGGATAATGCGGTTAGCGTATGTTTCACGTTATTTTCGGTGCATAACGTTTGAAACACCGAAGTAAAAGCCGTTCTTCTATCGGATACAATATGATATTACTATTAGATAACTCGTGATTTCTAGCAATACCGGAATTACATGGCTTGTCGCAGTACTCTTGACTGCTCGTAGGATTGTGAATTTGGTAAATGAGTTTACGATTACCAACACATTCTCGCTGTGTACTGAACTTTTTGGAAACGGACCCAAATGATCAATGTGTGCTGTTATAAACGGTATCGATTTAACGTTGTCGTAGTGATATCGACCCTTCTATTCGAAGCACAACCCACACATGAATTAAAATAGCTCTTCACATAATTGCGCATCGGGGATTCGTCTTATTGTTCTGGAATCTTAACTGCTTCGGAACAACCCATAACAGTTTGTGGTCGTATTTCGATATAAACGTATTCTGGTTTCACATCATTTTGTATTTCGTTAACGATGTTCTTAATTTTTCGTCTTGTAGATGAACACAAAACAATCAATCAGCCTTGTCAATGATCATCTTGGAAGTTTTAAGATCAGCGGTATCTACTTCGTATGCTTCTTCATAAGGTGCGCGGTTCAACTCATCGATGTGAGCCATACGAGCACCAGCTCGATGTAGAATCTCTATGTCGAATTCTCAACCACCATCGGGCAAGGCGTGGTAAGAACTCTAATTTCTCCATTGTTGTTGGTAGAGCGTTGCAATCTGTGGTAACTTTGATAATCTTTCCATAGGCGTAGTATTAGAATCTTTCAAATGATTCCACTACCGGTAATGTTTTAAGCTCATATCTGTGAAAGCGTTTTTAGTGTCCCGATACTTGGGATTGCAAAATTTTCTTTATTTGTCATCTTATTAATACCTCTCGTTTCGTAATAATAACTTTCAAGTAGTTCTTCAATCATTTTGTTGACGATGTCACGCTTCGGTTCTGGGATGCGGTAAGAGGCTTGAAATATGATGCGATTATTCTCAAGACAATAGTTTGTAAATATTACTCTCATTTATTACGATCGTCTGTACTGCTCGTCTGCTTCCGAAGATCATCCTACCATTTTCAATTTTCAGCGTAACGTTTGCGTTGATGATAACATCTTGACCTAATAAAACGTCCGGTTCTTACGTCTTTATGATGATCGTGTCGATGATTATGTCTATCGTAATAGCTTCCGTGAACGTGCGTAACCATCCGCACATTCCTTTTACTTGTAAGCAGTATTTTTCTGCCATAGCGTCGATGCATTTGGCTATTGACCTGCGAATGATACTGCATTGGCTGCAGGGGTCGATGAATGGGATATACGGTTTCGCTTTTATGTAAACTAGTTTCTTGAAACATTCGTTAAGATTCGTTGCCTTATGTCTTCATAACGCTATTGTCGTCTTTTCGCAATTATCTTCAATTGGATGAATTTTATTACTCTTTATACAGCGATGTCATTTCTGTGAGAATTGACACTTGCTGGAGAAATGTAATTGTAATATTTTAATTGTGCTTGTGCGTCGTTTTGTTTCGTTGCATATTTTTCGTTATTGTTATCTCACTTGTTTGGTTGACTTGATTGTGGCTCACTTAGCCCTCCTCGATTAATTAAATAGTCCTCAATAGCATCTCGCATCTGTTTCATTGTTGTGATCTTCATTGATGCAACGTTTAGCTGGAATTCTCGATGCTTTGATCTAGCTCTGGCTGTCTCACTCAGTTAGTATCGCACACCTAGTGCCGTCACTCGAAAACAATATTCTGAACCAAACTCTTGCCGTAAAGCAATGGCGAAATATGTATGTACAAGTTGTGTGTAATGTGGATGATGTATCCAATCACATACATGCAACTCATTTTAATCGCGTATAAATAGCCAATAATGAAAATTTATCTTTCCACTTTATCGACTTTGTCAATAAATTGCTCTATTGTAATGCTTGCGTTATTTATTGGATCAAGTTCCGGCAGGGTATTTGCAATCTCTTTTACTGACGGTTGTTGTATATTCCCGTTCGTCGAAATATTCCCGCCCGTTGAAATATTCCCGTTGCTTTGAAGGCGTGTTGTAGCGCTGTTGTTGGTAGTCACTGTGCTGTCATCATTCGTTGGAATAATTTCAGTCGTTGACTGCGACTGCGCTATCGTCGTTCGCCGCGTTCTGTACCATTCGTATACATATCTTGCGTACTGTACCATCATTTCGCGTAACTGCTTCACCTCCCGCTGCAGTTTTTTTATCGTTGATATCTCGGATGACTCCTCCGTAGCGTTGATGTCTTGGATGTCTACCTCACCGTAAAATCGTTGATTTTTGCCATTTTTCGGGTTAAATTCTACTACCTACTTGTGCAGTGAACTGAGCAATATCAAAACGATTTTGATATTTTTACACAAGTCTGAATACTGTGCAGTGAATTTGCGTAGTATATGGCGAAATTAGCTCAGTTTTGTTTCAGTTTTTGTGAAGTTAACATCAAACCAAAAAAGGAAACAACGCATTTATTTTAATTATGAGTGATGACAAACAGTTTTGGACCGAGTTCCTTGAACTTTATAAAGAATCACCTTCATTATGGCGAATAAAAAGCAAAGAATATAGCAACGGAATAATGAAAGCTGAAGCATACGAAAAATTAGTTTTAAAATTAAAAGAAAAATATCCCGACGCAAACAGAGATATGGTGGTTAAAAACATTAATACATATAGGACAACATACAGAAAAGAATTCAAGAAAGTGCAAAGAAGCGAAAAGTCTGGAGCTGGATTTGAGGATATTTATGAGCCAACATTATGGTTCTATAATATTCTAAATTTTCTCGAGGATCAAGAGGAAAGTGCACCTGGGACATGTTCAATGGAATATGATAGTTTAGAAGAGGTAAAAATAAGTAGTTTTTATAATCTGTATACATATATAAATATTCACATAAATATGTAAAACTTATTTTTTTAAATTATAGACTTCACCAAAAACATCAACAACACAACATAGACTAAAAAAACGTAAAATTAGCGAGGAAGATAATTTAATTAAAATAGCGTGCGAACACCTGAAATCGCAAAATAACAGTAACCAACAAAACAACAATGACCCAGATGATGTGGTTGCCAAATCTTGGGGTGCGTAATTAAAAGAGATGGAGTCTCAACAAAAAATATTGGCGCGTAAATTAATATCGGATGTTTTGTTTCAAGGATGTGTTTGAAATTTGAATAATTCGCACATACAGGAATTATTCAACATATTTCAATTCAGACCAACAACAGCAATTTCTTACGTATCCACTCCATCGCCAGTAGAGCTTATAAATGCTCCATATGACCCAACAACATATAATTCACAGGAATCAATACAGGGATTCTACGCGAATTTTCAATAAAATTTTTTTTATACTACTGAAATTAAAGTGAATTTTTTATGTTTTGTTATTACCAAATACTAGAGCAAAATAAATAAAAAAAGAGTTATTTGTTTTTTGTAAATCCAGTCGTTTATATTATATAATTCTGGTGTTTAGTTAAAAATTATTTTTAATTGGTTGAATCATTGACATTTTTGTTTGTGAGTTTTTCATATATACTGTTTTGCCATGAAACAGATCCTTCAGAATTAAAGTGTTTACAAAATTGGCTTCTTATATCTTTTGCATTAGTTGCATGATTTCTTATAACAGTACGATTTACTGGTGCTAGGACTTCTGTTTCTGTTGTACCTGCAAGATTAGTGTTGGCGTAGACTTGGTCATTTTTTTTTCTTAAAAAATTATGTAAGTGGCAACAAGTGAGGACTATGATTGTTGTTTTTTCGGGTGACAAATTAATAGTTTTTAACAAAATTCTGAACCTTGAAGAAAGAATTCTAAATGTATTTTCAACTACGCCCCGCGCACGTGACAGTCGGTAGCCGTTGAGTCGCCTTCGTCGTTTAGGCATGAGAACGCATAGAAACGTACACCATACACCAACATCCACTAGCTGCTTAGAATGCGAAAATACGAAACTATGACTTTTATATTGTATATAAGAAGTAAAGGGCTAAGATCGAAAGCAATTTAGGAATTTTAGAGAAACATATTCTATATGTAAGTCATACTCTCACAGGCACTTATGTAAAGTTTGTTTGAAAAACTAAAATGATTATATGTGGTATATGGAAGTTGGGGTAGTATTGACCCGATTTTATCTATTTTTCTTAACACCACATACTACTAACAAGCCTTATACTAAACAACCAATCATATAGAGTCAGCCGGATGTTCGTGGACACAAAGGTATACTATTAAAACACGCTCTCATATTCATCGACGTAACTCTTATATTAGCCGATATATGTGGTACAAAGTCATCGAAAGTTCGAAAATCTTTATATTAAGTATATGGGAGTTAAGGGACGTATTGGCCCGATGCAACCCATTTTTGACATACAGACATATCATTGACGGAGAAAGATTATCCCTGAATATAAATAATATATCTCACACATTGACTGATATTTTCGATCAAACGGCAACTATAGGTACTGGGGTCCAAAAATTTTGTACCTGGGAGCTGGAACAGTTTTTATTGGATTTAGTCTATTTTTGGTCATAATTTGGCACACACTAAAGACATATTGCATTTTTATCCCATTATATTAATTGCTTCTTGATTTGTGTACTGGAAAGATAAAGAATCAAATGGAATTTAAAATTGTGGTAAAAGTGGGCGGTGCTAAGCCCATCGTCCGATTTTCACACTGACTCCATAGATCTCACTAATACCATCGCGGAGGTAATATTTAATGTGTTTGTCATATATAGTTTTAAATTTATTGCGCTTCTAGTTTTCAACAGTACCGTTATATGGGGAGTGAGTGGGGATACCTACTTTTTCAAATTTTTTTTGCTCACGGGTGCCCTTTGCTACTCCAAACCCCTATTCCAATTCTTAGTTATGGCACTTTATATTTTTCCGGTTAATGGCGTTTTGTGGCGTGGCAGTGCTTCGATTATGCTCATCTACGAACTCGTAATTTTTTTTATACAAAGGAGCCCACATACCAAGTTTCTTCTCAATTTTTACTTAAGTTACAGCTTGCACGGGCGGACAGACAGAGAAACACCCGGATTTCAACTTTTCTTGTCACACTGATTATATATATACATATGTATAAATATGTGTAGAGCCTTATATCTATCTCTCTTAGTTTTAGGTGATACGTACAAGGATCAAAACACGTCAAGCGACAAACACGAATATTAGCAGGTTATTAGGTGAGGGACCAGACGCACACCTCGTGTTATAAATATTTCGACAAAATTAATGTTTTTGTTAAAGTTATTGAAGGTTGAAATTTAGAGCATCTATATTTGCCCATACCTGCTGAGTAGTATTTTGCAGGTGTAGTAGGTCATATACCGTAGAGAGGGTGTTTCACACCTCCGACTTTGCTCGTCAGCATGGGTACCTCGATATCTTGGTTTAGGGGACTGTTGTTGCGGATGTTTAAACACTTCCAAAATAGGGGATTGACGTAAAGCCAAGAATTTATTCATCCACATACTCATTGTGGCAAATATAGGGGTTTCCTCTTAGCTAGTTAAAAAACGCGCTTACCCATTTGTCCATTTCCAGTTTACAGCGAGAAAACCAAAACTAATTGTGATTTGCGATAAATTGCCATGAATGCCGCTAAAAATTTACAGCTAAATTCCACAAATTTGCGACATTAAATGAATACCACTAATATAATATCTGAAACTGAAATAGAATATAGAGCCTGTGCAGAGGTTGTCGGGGCTATTAAGTTATGTTCGACGGATGCGCTTAATATGCTTCTGCACCAACTGCCCATAGGAGTTTTCATACGAAAAGTAGCCTCTAGACGTGAATTAAGAAGAGATAAAGTAGGGGAGGAGAATTAAACCTCAATCTATGCGGACGGTTCCAAAATGGCCTGCGGAGCAGAGACGGGGATATACTTCGAGGATATTGATATCTTTTTCTCCATCAGTCTACCAAACTCAACTAGGATCTTCGAAGCAGATATACCAGGCATAGAGAAGGCCGGGGGAGTTTTACTGATTAATTACGTTTAAGAAAATGCTACCAAATACACAGGCGACATAGGCGACATTGCTTGATCAACAAATATAGGAAGTCTTTAAGCTCATTCGCAAGTCATCTCTAATTGTAAATAATTTGGGTTTCCAATTTTAGGAAAAATAGTAAGCTATATTACCAAGGTCCTCAACCTATCGCTGACTACTCTTCAAATACCCGATATGTATGTACATATATGTATGGAAAGTCGGAAGAATGGTTCCACTTCTAAAACATGGGAAACCCTCCAACAAAGGGGAGTCCTATCGTCCGATAACTCTCCTCTTTCCAGTAGTGAAGACAATTGAGGCCTTGCTACAACCGACCTTCACTCACCACCTGAGCCTAGCCAATCACCGGCATGGATTTTTGGACTTGTCAAAAGCTTTTGACACTGTCAATCACGGAACCTAACACCTACCCCCATCACATCCACAGCGACCTGCGCCTGAGCCTAGCCAATCACCAGCATGGATTTCGAAAAGTGCACAGCACCACCACATCACTTAGCGTCATAAACGCTTAGATAGTTCGTGGTCT
Source organism: Bactrocera dorsalis (assembly GCF_023373825.1). Classification (NCBI taxonomy): domain Eukaryota; kingdom Metazoa; phylum Arthropoda; class Insecta; order Diptera; family Tephritidae; genus Bactrocera; species Bactrocera dorsalis. The sequence goes on along the minus strand of NC_064306.1, from coordinate 21,819,788 downwards.
TAACCAGAAGCCAACCTGTGAGAGAACAATCCTCAGAACTTTGGATTTGTCAAAAGCTTTTGACACTGTCAATCACGGAACCTAACACCTACCCCCATCAAATCCACACCGACCATATTTACGAACTGGGCGAAGGAGTATAGACTTAACCTTAATATTGCAGTCGATGACATCAAGATTCCGACTGTTAATAATCCTAAGATTTTGGGTGTAACATTTGATAGTCTATGCCCCTTCACTCTTCATACGACCGCAATTATCGACAAGATACAGAGCCGCAACCAAATCCGCACATGAGGAAAAGACAAAGAAACGTTGTTGGCAACTTACAAGGCAATCGGCCGGCCGATCCTCAATTACACCGCACCAATATGGTGGCCTGGATGCAATGGTACGCAGATGAAGAAACTTCAGACCTGCCAGAACACTGCACTCCGGACCACGATAGGATGCCTCTTGATATCTCCCATCGATCATCTACATAGTGAGACGCTTTTGCTCCCAGTTAAGGAGCATAATGAACTCCTCTCCAAGCAGTTCCTGCTAGAATGTTTTCGCAGAAATCACCCCTGCAGCCACTTGATTGGAGCGGAACCGCCTCCTAGTAACATCAAGAGGTCTTTCCTTAATTACGTCGACGACATCGAGCAGTACGCTGACCAGACTTCGGACGCAACAAACTTCCGACAAGCACTGACCGCCATTCACAGCGGATCTATCAGCACCTTCACCGACTTCCTTTCAGAGAATGGCGTTCTTGGAGACAAATCACCACCCATTGCAGACGAAAAGCTCCAGTTGCCGCGAGAAACGCGAGTGACCCTTGCGCAGCTTCGTTCTGGATATTGCAGCTATTGATATACTTTCCATGTTCACGAATGCAGCTATCTCCCCCATACTTTGGAGTTCGCAGTAAATTTTTTAAAATCAGATTTGTTGTGAGTGTCTTGCAGTGATCTTGTGAGCAACCCTACTGCTATATGTTAAAAGAAACCTAATACTTACCGATCAAAGCAGGGTATGATCGCTTGGTTTTGGAAAGATATTGAAAATAGTCAAATTAATTTGAAATAAATTAAATATTGATCTTCCCCTATAAGAGTTTGAGGAATAAATGTTTTATTGAATACATTGAAATGCATACATGTTTTTAATAAATAAGATACATATACATATATTTAGCATATTTGTCGTGCAATTTTGTAAGCAAAATTTAATATTATTATTAATAATGAACGTCCTCACTTTATTTTTTTTTAAGAGTAAAGAAAGATCTGCGTTTTGGTTCATCCTTCTGAGAAGTAGCTGGTAATGTTTGCGATCTGCTTTCAGCAACGGTTGCTGAATCACTTTGGGCCTTTAGGGACGATACCCACTGAGACATTTCATCATCATCATGCGCTTGTAATAAAAATTCAGCGCCCCCAGAAAGCCTTAAAATACGAAAACAGATATTATGGAAAAACTGAATGTATTTCATTAAACCATTGCTTATACTTACTTTATTCTTAGGACATGCTTCTTTTTGGTATAATCGGTAGCAATTTGAATACCTGCACCTTGTAAATCATAACTGGGCTCTCCACGGAACGTCAATTCAGGATTACTTTTATAACCCTTTTGATCTTTGTAGAATGATAAATGCCCTACTTTTGCAACTACGTATACCTATAAAATAAAAATAATCCAGAAAATGCATCTTTATTTTTTTACAATAGCGAGTCATACCTTATCCCAAGACCTATTCGAAGCTTTTTTCGTAGTAGATTCCCATTCATGTTTTCTTGTGAGGTAACCTTCCTGTCCTTCACCAGCCGACAAAGTTGCATGTTCTGAGTATTAAAACATTTTCATTTTTACACAAATATAAATATTGAATTTGAAAAAACTTGAATAAAAATATATTTAGAAGCATAATACGAGTATGTTGTATATTCGTGGCCATACAAATAAAAACAATTTAGTTGCCTACAACCTTCCACAAATTCAGCAAAAATACTTAAAGCGCCAAGGCAACACGGCAGCTTTCTATAGAAGCAGACGAATAAGAAAACTGCAATACACTTGTGACGGGTGATCAGAATACTGCGCTAGTTTTATCAACAATATATTACTTCCATTCCGAGGTATTTAGACACCCAATGAATAGAAATAACTTCCTTTACAAACTGTATCTAATATTATGCACTAATCCAGCGTAACATATGCAATGCATTTCAAAACCAATCATTTCTACTTCTTAAACTTAAACTTTGAATACTTTGTAGTCTATGTATATATGCTTCATAAATATACAAAAATAATACACTTATTTAAATTATTTGTTTTAGTTATATTACCATTTTCTGAACATGTTTTTATCATAGATTAATTAAAATACCTGTTTGTGGCTCTACAGTACGTTCCACATCAACAGATGTATCTACTACGACTTTTCCATGGCAGCAAAAATATTTAAGTAAAATATGAGACCGATATTAAACAGCTATGTATTCAAAATTACATACTTTCTAATGCAACAATTAAGCAAATAATTTATTCAAGGACATCAAAATGAAAGTAAAGAAACGAATAGGACAAAATGTGAATTATAAATTCAAACATTAAAAAAGAGTTTAAGGTTTCTTAATTCTTAACTTTTATTTTGTCTTTTTCGTAACTGTGAGATAGATCACAAGTTAAAATTCGGGCAGAAAAAAGCTTATACCTACATTTTGGATTCTTCTAATAACTACCGCCATTCGATTGCCAATATCTAATAAAATAAGTTCGGGAGTATCCGAACATTTCGTACTCCTGCAACTTGCAAGGATCAAATCTGGTGAATTACAATCAGGTGTTGACAAAACTTTATTTTTAAAAATGTTGCAAAAGAATTCAACGCTTATACGGCGAAAGCGTGATTGAATTACAATCAAATTACGTATTTTATTAAGTTATATCAAAGGTCATCGACTCATATAATTTTATTGATATATTTTACTTCACGTTAGTTAAAATGAACTTCAAAGAAGATATATGTGATATAAACTAAACCGAAGACTAAATTTAATCGATGAGTTAACGTGCAAAACGTCAATAAGATGATCGAAGTTGATAATAAGTATATGAGATTAAAACCAAGGTCTTGACCAACGTCATTGTTGTTGTTATTTTAAAGGTTATCTAATCCCCGTTAGGATGGCAAGGATATCTAGGTTGTCGTCAACAAACTTCATTCATGCTTCAGCGCTAAACCATTAATATTATAAAATTTCTTAGAATAACGGAAATTATTATATGTAGTTTAATATAATTTGACATACATATTTTCCGCATTAAACTAAAGTATATCCAATATTATAAGTTGAGTTAATTTTGCTAATACATATTGACCGACATACTTATACGGTATAAGGCCAACAGAAAGTTTGAAAATCTTGTATTAGTTATATGGGAGATAGGTGTAGTCTACCTGTTTTTATCTATTTTTGGCATTACTAAATATTAAGGTACCTCAAAAACCATCAAAAATACATAAGGAGGAAAGTCAACCGGTCGACTTTAAAGCTGCTTTTGACAGCACGAAAAGAAGCTGCCTTAATGCCGCGATGTCTGAGTATACCTGCAAAACTAATACGCTTGTGTAAACTGATGTTGATCAAAACCAAAAGCTCAGCCAGGATCTGGAAGGTCCTCTCCGAGCTGTTCGATACCAAATGATTTCTGTTAATTCTGCTTACTCCATGTTGCGCAAAGAAGCGAAACAAATTGGTCTGGTAGTGAACGAAGCCAAGACAAAATATTTTGCGGGTGCGATTTGTAGGCGTAGGAGTTTGGATGTAAACCATCTACGAAGTTGTCCTCACTTTTTTGCCAAGGAACACGAGTACCGAGTTTCATAGATATTTTTACTCCAATTACAGCTTTCACAGACAAACGGACAGACAGATCCGGATTTCAACCCGTCTCGTTATCCTAATAATTTATACATGTATATATAAATTTTCGATTAGTTTTAGGTGATGCAAATATCCGCTAGGTGAACAAAAGTATTATACTCTGTAGCAACATATTGCAAGAGTATCAAAAGATATGAGCAACAAAATAAAATTCACAAATATTCTAATTTTTAAAAATTCATTTTAAATTATGTTACTGTTGTTATGAAATAAAAATAAAATCGGAATTACCTGCTGATTCTTCAGCCGCTGCTGCTGCTGCATCGACAATATCACGTCTCTCTGCTTCCCGTTTAGCTTGCTCAGCAGCTTCCAATGCTGCTTTCGCCTCCAATTCCTCTTTTACTCGCTGCCTCTCAGCTTCCTCCGCCAATTCCTGACGTCTTTTGATTTCCTTAAGCTCAAACTAAAAAAAAAAATATACATATATATACATATTTAAACAAGATACACTTGTGCTAACACAATTAAGTTGGATTTTATTGATAAATCGAAAAACAATTTTCGCAAAATTAAAAGAATCGACTGTTAATATGTAGTATTTATAATTTTGTAAAGTTTATTTTTAATGTTAAAAAATGTACTTGTTCTTTATTGTATTTTTCGTGCTCATAACATTAATCACCTCCCTGCAGCGTTAGCTCTTTCTACAAATCAGTAAGTTATATTCGCCAGGAGAATTTTAGCCCCATTCGTCTTTCGAATTTGCTACAATGAAGCCTATTATGAAGGGGTTTTCGCCGCAAATGGTCTTTTAATAGTCCCCTTAGACTCATTATGGGGTTTAAGTGAGGGTTTCAGGTGTGGCTTTTTTATGTAATCACAAATGTATATTAAATATCATATTGTTTACAACGTAATAAACTATTCTCAAAATTGTATTAATAATTTTATATCTCTGAACAACCCGAACTTAGTTAATAATTTTGTTCAAAATTCTATTGGTACGATTGAAGAACTACCTAATCTTATAAAAATTTGCAAAATACTTACTGTTGTTAAGCGCTCAAGAGCACTAAAGCGTTCTTCTTGGGCAGCAGCAGATTTTTCGAATGCTTCATGTTTTTTAATTAAGTTCTCAACTTCATCAATGGTGTGACCCAATTCTGAAGACAAAAGATAAGGTTCTTGGGCAATAAGCCAAGCCTCAGCAACGGCAGCATCTCTGGCGAACTGGTATACCTCTAGAACTATATTTGAAAATACCAAATGAAAAGATAGAAATTAAAATCGTTTCAATTGTAATTTAATATATAACTCATTTACTTAGTTGTAAGTTCTCCCATCTCTCCTCCCAACGTCGTAGCAAGGCATTTCGACTGTTGTTCAACTGCAGAAGCCTATCTTTAATATCGGCTGATGCATAATGACTTCTTGCCAATAACTCTTTACCAAGAGATATACAAGCGGCGAAGTTATCTTCTCGTGTATCAATTTCAGCTTTCAGACTTTGGTGATTATTCATGAGTAGTTCAACACCCGAAACATCTCTAGGTTTCTCAGATGTGTTCATTTGTCGCACAAGATCCTCCATCCATATCATTAATATACGAACCATATTAAAGAATCTAAATAGATCGCCCGTGTCAGCTAGTTTTTGCTTACGAGCATCACACATAGCTTGCAAATTAGACCATGCGTGTAGAACCTCTTGCTCTCGGTTAGTAATTTCCTTGGCTTTGTCACCAGCGTATGAATCTTGTAGTTTCGCTGATTCCTCTTGAATTTGTTGTACTTGTGAATAAAGAGTCATAAGGTCTTGCATGAAGTTGTGGTGTTTTCGTTGCAAAGTCGATACAGATCCCGCATCACGTCCCAATTCATCCGAAACACCATGTTGCTTCTCAATGATACGACTAAGGATATCTTTACAGTCATGGAAGAATTTGTGAAGTTCCTTGGAGGCAGCCAACATTTGAGTGCGTGTTTCAATCAGTTCCAAAAGGTCTTGCCATGATTCATTCAAGTTATCTTTCCATTCAGCAATTGTAGCCGAATCTGAATGACCAGCTTGAATTAAGTTGTCAGCAATATTGTTAACTTTAGCAACCCGTTCGCCGCCAACGGCTTCAGTATCACGTGCAAATTCATCAAAGCGTTCTGAAAGTAATGTTACGTGATCATAATCTTGTCCAAGTTCTTGGGATCCAGCAACAACTTCCCGGTCTGTAATCCATTGTTCCAAGTCATCAACTTCTCTGCTCAACATAAATAATTGTAGAGCTTCATTCAAGCGCGCCCGACGTTCGCCAGCCAAATCCTTAAGGCCAGCGTAAAGTTTGTCCAATTGGGATTGCTTAACAGACACGGCATCACCACTACCGCTGTCCTCGGTATTGAATTGGCGTGCAACTTCACCTAATTGCCTAATTGTATTGGCATAGTCTTCAACAGATTGTTCTAAGTTTTCATGTTTCTTCATTAGATTTTGTGCACTGATCTCATCCTTTCCACGATCCTCCACCATCATGTATAACTCCTGTTCGCTCATCCACGATTCAGCCTCTTGCGCATCGAAAAAGTATTGTTGTACCTTTTCTGATTCTAAAAGATTTCGCTTACGATTATCAATAGCATCTTTAAGTTCTTGCCATTTTTGAGTCAGATCACTAATAAGACTCTCAAACTTCTTAGCATCTTCATGACCTTCATCTATTAGTTTTCTGCCGTTATTGCATATAGCCATTATCCTAGGTTCGTGGTTATCAATTTCGGTAGCAAGAGATTGATTTTTCTTTTTCAGTACATGGACATTAAACAATGAGTTACCATAATCTTTTGAAGTAGCTAAAGGTAACTTTTCGTCAATCCACAACTTTTCGTCTTCGACATCCCGGCAGAATTGGAATGCTTCCTTCTTCTTTTCCAGTTGCTTTTGGCGTTCTACTAGTGGTGCTTTGATTTTTTCAAATCTATCAAGAACTGCCGTTTTCTTGGTGACAATTGGTTCGATCTTCTCTAATGGAGTTGTCTTTTGCAAATATTCAGTTTGTTTGTCGATCTCCTCTACCTGTCGTTCTTTAGCTGCCATTTGAGTTTGTATGACTTGTTGCTTCTGCATAAGAATGTTAACTGACGTCAGGTCATTGCCAGTGTCAGCATTGACGATTTGTTTTTCCAAGTCAGTAATATAGGAATCGATATCGTCGCAAGTTTGTTGTACCAGAACTTCGCGATTTGCATCAAATAACATTGCGCCTTTCTCTTTTGTGTGCACCTCTAAATCTTCGAATTGTTTGGCCAGTTCTTTTAACTTTGGTTCTATAATATCTTTGAATTCTGGTTTCTCTTTAGACAAATCCTGAGCTGCCTTTTCTGCTTCAAATAAACGTTCTTTATTGGCCGCAATCTCTGCTTCAAAAGCTTGATGTCGTGTCCATTTAGAATGGATTGTTTTAGCACTCCTGTAGGTCTCATCTTGGGATGTTACATATCGTTCTTGTACCCATTCAGCCAATTCTTCAAGATCTTGTAAAAATTCATGCAATTTCACTTGATTCTTTAACTTTTCGTGCTGATCCAAAGCTCGTTGGCGATTATCGTCACGACGACTTGCAATATTTTCAGCTCGCTTCCCGATTTTCTCAGCGTCAAAATGTTCTTTCTCCACAAGGGTGTCAGCTACTTGCAACAAAGTATTTATCTTATCATCATTTGCCTCCATGGTAGTGAGGAATGCTTCATGACGTTTAAGTTGGTTCTCAGCTTGCTCTAAATTAACTGGAGTATCATCCTTACTAAGGAAATGTTCTTGTTGACTTAATAGCACTTCGGTTTGACGTGCATCTCTATTGAATAACTGTTGATCCAGACTTTGAGAGAGCAACACTTGTCTATTTTCCCACATTTGATGCAACTCCTCCCAACCATCTTTCAACGCATTTAATCTCTCACGAAGGAACATATATTGTGGATCGTCCGACGTATTCGATTCTGATGTTAAACGCTCACCATATTCCATCATGTTCTTATAATCTTCTGTGTAATTATCAATTTCCTCGCGAATTGATTGATGTTGATTTAGAAGCTTCTCAGCTTCAGGCAAGGAAGTTGGAGTATCTTCAGATGCCACGTCAGTTTGGGTTTTGGTCAACCATGTCTGGAAGTGGTCCAAATCACGCAAAAATCTGTGTAAATCACCTGCTTCTTCCAATTTAGAGTCGCGTTCCTTCAGCATTTGGGTTAATTGCTCCCAAATAAGCTCTATTTGAGAAATTCTATCACGGATTATTTGTGCCTCCTCTGGATGTTCATTCTCAATACTATCAGCTTCTTTGCTTAAACTAGATAGTTTAGCTTGAATAGCTGCCAAATCTCTTTCCATACCACTAAGACGTCTTTGCAAAGTCATCACACCAGTCAAGTCCATCTCTAGGCTATCGGTTTCAGTTAAAATGCGCTTTTTGTCTTCGATCCATGATATTGTTTCTCTACATTCAATATAGAATGTTTGCACACCATGGGCAGATTTCAAATCATCCATTTTAGCTTCTGCTTTTTCGCGTAAAGTAGACCACTCCTGATTGAGATGGTTCTGCCTTTCCAATATTTCGTCCGAATTAGGATGTTCAACATGCAACAGTTGCCTAGCTAATTGATTAACAACAGCAACGCGAGAAGCATTAGCATTCATCTCCTTGTCAAAACCTTCGAAGCGATGCTTCATTATTTCGACATCTTCAATGTCTTTTCCAGGCGTCATTGTATCTAACATTTTGGTCTTTTCTTTTATCCATTGCTCAACACCGTCCGCTTCAGACATCAACTTATAAAGGCTGAGTGCATCTAATAGTCGTTGTTTTCGCAATTTTGCCAATTCGGTCAACTCTTTGTATCTAGTGTCAATTGCTTCTAGACGCTTATCTACATTGGCCTTTTCTGTGTCGTTCAATTTTAAATCTTCAGCTTGCTTGTGTAAAGCGTTAATAACTTCAGCGTAATTCTTAAGTTCATCTGCAACATCCTTATGCTTTTTAAGCAATGACTGTACGTTGGCTTCATCGCGTCCAACATCTTCGCTTGAAACAATTCTTAGCGTATCGAGCATCCAATTGTCTACATCATCAGCGTCAGCAAATAATTGGAAGTATTCTACAGCATTTTCTAGACGTTGACGTCTGTACTTAGTCAAATCTAACAGATGATCCCATTTAGAAAGAATTTCCTTCAAACGATCCTTAATACGATCAGCTCCAAAGTGTCCTTCAGTAATTAATTCGGCACCTATTTTAGCAACACCTTGCAATTGAGGATCATGCGACGTAATTTCGGATTCTAATGCCTTATGTTTGCTCAATAATAAATTTACTGTAGTTAAATCGTGTCCAATTTCATCGGTGGATACGATTTGTTCCTTTTCTTTTATCCAATTTTCTTCATCAGCCGTATCCCAATAGAATTGCCACAATTTTCGACTTTCTTCCAGGCGACTTCTGCGCTCCACAGCTAGACGAACCAATTCAGCGTATGCATCCTCTAATTGTTGAACACGGCTAACAATGATTTCAGGGTCACAAGGTTTATATGACTCTGGGTCATCGCTTAAGAATTTCTGAGAATTTTGGACTACAACTTTAACACGCTCTCCAAGAATGTTGATATCTGCTTCGACAAGGGAATGCTTTTGAAGTAAGTCTTCTACACCCATAAGGTGTTTTCCATAGTCATCAGTTAAAAGTAGCTGCCTGATTTCCTCCATATTATCCAAAATATAAAGCATTTCTTGGAAGTTTTGTTGTAATTGCAACGATATTTCTAATCGCATTCTACGTGCGCGTAATAGTTCCAGCAAGTACGTCCATAATCGCATAACATTTTCCTTACGCAGCAATATTCGCTTAACATCGTGGTAACGTTCTGATTCTAATTCGTCACACACAGCAATGACTGCTTGTACACGTTCTTCATAAGCAAATATGTCTGTTTCAATAGCTTCGTGTTTCTTTGCCGCAGCTTCAACCGCTGCTAAATCGAATCCGAAGTTATCCTGACTAACTAGTCTTTGGTTCTCGGAAAGCCAAGTTTCCCTCATTGAAGCTTTTCTATCAAAACGAGCAGCCAGTTGTTCCAACTTCTCTTGGCGAATAAGTTCTTCTCTTAATGCTAATTCTCGCTCATGTTCTGCTTTCTCTAAACGCTCCCAAGCCTTATTTATATCAGAAATCATTTTTCCTTCCTTAGGAGTATAAGGTTTCTGATTGTTTGCCCGCATTTTCGATTGAAGCGTGAATAACAACACTTCTAAATTACCTTTTTCTACAAACTTAGGAGGCTTTTCAATAGTTCGATAATTTGAAAATTGAGCTAACTGACTTTGCACTCCCGCTAAAGAATTTTCAAATTCTCTTTCTCCAAGGGCTTGGATAGTTGTTTCAATCCATTTTAGTAAATCACTTGTAAAATGTTCATAGTCATTAATCATTTTATCATTTTCCATGGCAATGCCCACAACTTTTCCGATTCGTTTGCCTTGCACTGTTTCTTGCTTTAGCTTACTGAAGTAATGATAATAGGTAACCACATATGTGATAATAGACTTTTCATCGGGATGGTCGACAAATACATCTTCAGCATCGAGTAACTTTGCAAGACCTAACTTATCTTCAGCAACGTCGAAGGCATTGTTCAGATTATACAAGGGGTTCGCTTTGGACAACTTTTCAAATTGCACCAAATCAGGACGGTGTTTATGAATTATTGCATTGAATGCGAGTCCGTCTCGCCAAGAAGTGGTGAAGTTCCTGACATTCACATTATTGTATCCAGCAGTTTTCATTTGACACCACAAAAGTAAAGCATCCTTAGCAGATTTAGTTTCTTTGTTGTCGACTTCTTCAATTGTAATGTCTTGAATCTGAGAAATAATTAGTAGAAACCATTTTATATGAACCATTTACAGAATTTGTATATTAAAATACAAAATAATAATAATAATTTACCTGGAATCGCAAGATGATGGTCCAAATTAAGCCCAAATTTAAAGAAGCGTTTCCATCCACAATGTCATGCGATCCTATATTTTCTAAATGTACGCGTTGCTCACGTAAAAATTGTAGAGCTTTGTCCACATTTTCCAAACAATGGATCCTCATTTTTCCTTTTGTTGGTTTCGGTAGACGTTCACCAGATAATACTTCTAACAGTTTTATAAGGTATTTTCCGTCACGCATATCTACATACAAATCTCCTATCCTGCAGTTAACTCTACACAAATGTGAATTAACCCACTTTGTAAATGTTTTCTTTTGAACATTTTCTCGTTCTTCAGCAAGAGCCTTTATCCGCGATCTTTCAAAAAGTCTAGAGCTGGAATTCCCTCCATCATATTCGTATTCATCGATATATTCGTTTCCAGGACCCTGACTAGGATCCCATCGAACAATTGAAATGTCGGTCGTCATTTTGTCGATAAGTTATATCTAAAAAAATATATAGCAAGGAATAACAATTTGTGTTACATTTTTTACTTTTGTTCAAGTTGCGAGAACCGTATTAAATATTTATATCTATGAATTATTACAAAAAGGTAATTCTATACTGTAAACTTAAAGTGGAGGAAATTAGTATCTGTCTACATGCCGTTCATCATATTTCTACAAATTAATTAAGCGCATTATAGTTTGTACAACGCCCTACTGTGCTTACGCATGTATGTGATCATATTTGGCAACACATCCATGTGAACAGTGTATTAAAATCAAATATGTAACGCATAACATAAGATAAGATATAGATAGGCAAGTCAACGAACGTTCCATAGCACATATATTTTGGTTAAATTAATGTTAACACGAATTATTCAAGTATTTGTTAAGATTTTTTATAAGTTTAGAAACGAAAGTATTGAATTATTTTGCATTATTAATATATAAATATTTAAAAACTACTATTTGCAAATAAATTAGACCATTAAGTATGTATATTCTAATGTACTGAATTTTCTTAGTGATTTTTAACTGCTGATGCCGCTAAGTTTGTGACTTATATATGTATGTAGTTGTAGAAGCTCTTACTGTATACAAGTAAATATGACTGACTGCGGTCATTATCAATTACGTAATAAAATATTGATCACTAGTGAATAAATGTAGATATTTATGTTTAGAAATAAGAGGAAATGAAGAAATTAACATTTGGTTACATTTCCGACTGCATTTGTATAAATACATACATACCTTATTATGAATAATAAGAAATTGTATATGTACTCAAGAACTTTATTTTTTATATTAGCGTTCAGTCTGAATTTCAAACTTCTCTATTCCTATAAGATCATCTAATTTTCACATTATTTGAGTAAATTATTCACGAACTCCAGGTTTACCAAATAAAGTTAGCACTTTCACTGAAGCACCTAGATTAAAAACTCACACACTCATTTGTAGATTTCTATGTATTGATTTAAACACTTTTATATTTTTGTTTCCGAAATTTTTTCACTGTCTATTATTAGCTATAAATATGTATATATTTTTAATGGAATCACCTTTTTAATTAGGCTTCCTAGTTCATGTTAAATATAATTAATGTTCACGACCCATGATAATACTACTAGAATGAATAGAGTAAGCGAGGTGATGTCATCAATGACAGTGAACAATTTCATAAACACCACTCAATGCTATTACATACTTGTGTTCCAATTTTCTACCACCACAGCCTCTTCAACGCTTTCCTGGGCGTTGTCTTTTTATGTTTCAATGTTCAGTAAAAACTTTTCAATAAACATTAACAATACCTACCGCTCTCTGTATTTTGTATTTTATGTATTGATTTTCACTTCGTTTGTTTAAAATTTAGGCGTTTATTAAGGTAATATTCTTTTAAACATTCAATTTCTTATAAAAATTAATCTTCGGAAACAACAGCAGAACGACAACTAGAGAGAAGTGAAAAATTATGTATATGTTGTCTTTATACGGCATAACCTGCACTATCGACAATATACAACCATGGTTGCAATTTTCCAACCAGAACAAATGCCTGTTTATGCCAATAGGAAAAGGCCTGTTCGGGTGTTAAATGATATATTCTTATCAATTACTTAGCAGAAACAGCAAAGGCAATCAAAAATTTTAGTACATTAATTTAAATTTGTCACCTGATGAAAGCAGGTCACATAACTAATAAAAGTTCTCTTTTGCTGTTTTAAATATACTGACACTTTAACATAGATATTAACCGATTGTCGTTTTTTATATTTTGTAAGCAACTCAAATACGTAATAGGTAAAAATAATTCAATGTCACATAAATTTCGTAACCATCGTAATCAACGTTTTATTTTTTAGGAATTATGCCATTTGACTGCGTTATAAAAATTTTTACCATTTTTAACGACATATTGAGGGTTACCAAATCAGTCCCGTTGCATGTGTACCACTATTATTCAAGTTATATATGGATCCTTAACTAACGAATGATAACATCTTTTCGTTTCCAATTAAGAGATGTTTGTGACTTTCGCGTAATGAGTAGAAAAATCGTCATAAGATTGTCTCCATTTATTTAGAGTCTTGTGCTTGTATCAAAGTACAGAAGTCTTAAAAACATATGATTATCTTAAATGTTATCACTTCAAAGAAGGTTCTATGTTTCTTACTTCTTCTTGTAGAATATCTTTAACAAAAGATGTGTACTCTCCATGTATACGTTTTTTTATTCTAAAATATTGTTACGAATTTACTCTTGCTAGTTTACTTTGTTAGGTTCGTATCTCTGGATTGACAAATAAAATCAACACTGTTTAATTTAATTCAACAACTCTTTATTTCACAACTCGTCTACACTATAGCAGTTTACTCTTAGCACTGATTGATTACGTTGGCGCTGCCACGGCTTATATAGCCACGCACTTCTCGCTGATGCCGACGTGTCCTTCTAGAATATCGCGTCTGGAAATTACCAGAACATACGGCTATACGGCGCCAGACGTAAGCAGACAGTCGCGGCGCCAGACTCAGCAATTGTTTAAGTAGACAAGCAGACAGTGCGGCGCCAGATGTCTATTGTTTCGCGGCGCCAGATGTCTACAACAAGACAAATGCTATTCCATATACCTACAGCTATTGTTCATAATAAGGGATGCATATAGCAATACAAATACATCTTAATACTACTTTTGTAACACTGCCCTCCACTAAAGCCTAATCGTCCCGATTAGGCACAAATCCTCTTGAACCAAATGGGGCGAGCCTCTCCAAATGTACTACTTTCATTTTACATCGTGCTTTTCCATTTCTTTGTATGCGGTATACCACGTCATTAAGTCGTTTCATCACCATATAGGGTCCTTCCCAGGCTGTCTGCAGTTTCGGGGACAAGCCTTTCTTTCGAAGTGGATTGAACAACAGGACCAGATCACCTTCTTCAAAACCTTTTGAATTTGCCGCTTGATCGAACCGGTCCTTCATCTTATTGCTCATCAGATGCGTATGCTGTCTTACCATTAGATGCAATTCATTCATTTCTTCCTTTAAGGCAGAACAATAATCTCCATCATTTCTTACAGCTGAAGGATTCGTTCCAAACTTAAGATCAGCAGGGAGTCGCAGATCAGATCCGAAAATAATCTTTGCCGGCGTGTAACCAGTTGTCTCGTGCTTCGCTGAACGATACGCCAGCAGGAACATCTGGATGCACTTGTCCCAATTCCGTTGGTCTTTATCAACGATTTTCCGCAGATGTTCTTCGAGCGTTCGGTTGAATCTCTCTACCATCCCATCTGATTGTGGGTGTAACGCTGTTGTCCGTGTCTTGTGGATGCCCAATAATGTACAGACTTCTTGGAAAATGGAAGATTCGAAATTTCTGCCTTGATCTGAGTGTAATTCGACGGGCACTCCGAACCTTGTTATCCAATTTTCTACAAACGCTTCGGCTACGGTCTTCGCTTCCTGGTTTGGTAAGGCATATACTTCTGGCCATTTACTGAAATAGTCCATGACAACCAGTAGATATTTGTTACCGGCCGTACTGGTTGGGAACGGACCTGCAACATCCATTGCGACTCGTTCAAATGGTGATCCCACGTTGTACTGTTGTAGCCTACCGCGACTTTTGGCTTTAGGACCTTTAGCTGCCATGCACTCTACGCAATTTCTTATCCATTCTGCTATGGAATCTCGACAACCGATCCAGTAGAACCGTTGTTTAATCTTCTCTATAGTTTTTGTAATTCCAAGGTGCCCTCCACTAGGTCCATTGTGATATTCTTTCAACACTTTCGGGATCATGGACTTCGGTACTATGATCAACAGACGAGACTGTTTGCCATCTTCACTTTCCCAGGTACGATGAAGGTATCCATTAACGAGGTTTATGCTGTTCCATTGGGCCCAATATGCTTTTGCAGTTGGACTCTCGCTACTTATTTGTTCCTTTGGTGGTTGTACCCCATTTTCTTTGGCTATTATCAGCTTTGCAAGATCAGGGTCCTCCAGCTGATTGATTCTGATGCGGTGAGGAGTCCAATCATCTTCAGGTTCTATATTCAGTAATCGCACGTCGATTATACCTTCTTTTCCCTCTGATTTGGAGCAATGTTTACATTCCAGTGGACAAGGGCGACGTGATAATGCATCCGCATTTTTGTGGTGAATCCCTTTTCGGTGTTCTGTTTCGAAGTCGTAATTCTGTAATCTTTCGATCCATCGTGCAATTTGGCCTTCCGGATTCTTAAACTGTAATAACCATTTTAATGCTGCATGATCAGTCCTCAGCAAGAATCGTTGTCCATACAAATACTTGTGGAAATGTTTTACACATTCCACCACAGCTAGTAGTTCTTTTCGCGTCACACAGTAGTTTTTCTCTGGTTTCCCGAGCACTCTGCTGTAATACCCAATTACTCTTTCTTGTCCGTCGATGAGCTGAGACAGGACACCTCCAATTCCATAAGCGCTCGCATCTGTATCCAGGATGAATTTCTTTCCAGGTATTGGATAAGCTAACATCGGCGCCGTACAAAGTAGTTCTTTAAGCTGCTCAAACGCTTTTTCTTGTTCCAACTGCCATACAAACGGGCGATTCTTCTTTGTTAAATCATGTAAACTTCTAGCCACGTTCGCAAATCCAGGTACAAAACGGCGGTAATACGTGCATAAGCCAAGGAAGCTGCGGAGTTCATGTATGTTGGTGGGTCGAGGCCAATCTTTGACTGCTTTTATTTTTCCTTCCTCGGTGTGAATCCCCTCAGTTGACACTTTATGTCCGAGATATGTGACCTGCTTCTTCCATAATGAACACTTTTTGGGATTCAAGCGTAATCCGGCTGATGCTATTCGCTGAAAGACTTCCTCTAGATTTTTCAGATGATCATCGAAACTTTTACAAAAGTAGTATTAAGTTGTATTTGTATTGCTATATGCATCCCTTATTATGAACAATAGTTATGGAATAGCATTTGTCTTGTTGTAGACATCTGGCGCCGCGGCTGTCTGCTTGTCGAAACAATAGAAATCTGGCGCCGCACTGTCTGCTTGTCGAAACAATAGACATCTGGCGCCGCAGCCGTCTGCTTGAACAATAGCAGAGTCTGGCGCCGCGGCTGTCTGCTTGTCTGCATTTGGCAACGTATAGCATTATGTTCTGGTAATTTCCAGACGCAATATTCTAGAAGGACACGTCGGCATCAGCGAGAAGTGCGTGGCTATATAAGTCGTGGCAGCGCCAACGTAATCAATCAGTGCTAAGTACCTACTCTACGCCTTTACGCTAATGATTCATGATAGCAAATGCCCACATACAGATTTGGCAATGGTAATAGCAATTCGTTTGACAGCTAGTATTCTATAAATTATATCCTGTCGAGATGCCCCGTAAGGTAAAGTAGTGATGCCACTAATATGTAAAATGTAAAATTATTCAAAGCTCTAACAAATCTGACGTTATTTTACAAATAAAAGCATAAAATAGATCTATTACATTATTTGTAATAACAATTGATAATTTAAAACAAATAAATTTATCTATTTACTTATTTTTGTCATAAAAAATTTTACTTTGAACAAAATATTAAAATTTCATTCAAGTGCAAGGTATCAGTATGGCCACAACGAAATTGTGTACATGCAAAATGGACAGCTGTGTTGTCTTGTGTACATACCGGTCACTGTTATAGCCCTGACAGACGACAGCGCTAAGATGCATTAGCGGGATTAATTTACATTTATTTGCGCATTTGACCCATGTTAATGCAAGTTTGTAATGCACAAGAATTTCGTGCATTTGGTGGAATTTACCAAATTTGAGTAGGCAACACTGCTCAAAAATGGCCGATTTTTGCTATTTTTTGACAGATGTCGCACTGTTGCTATCCATTTTTCCAATATTCTTAACCTTTTTGCACACTTTTGCCTCCTTTGCGTTTACAGCATCAGAGGTAAGCAGTTTTATATTACTAATTAAATTATATGCAAGTATATTAACAAAAACAAATTTGAATATTTTTAGATGGCAGAAAATAAACAACGTACAATTTGCTATCCATTTTTCCAATATTCTTAACTTTTTCGCACACTTTTTCTGCATTACAATCAATTATTGCTTTTAATTTCACTCTTTTATCTTTTGACGTAGTTAATAATAAACGAATTATTCTTTAAATTTATATTGATTTTCCAAAAATACCAAAATTTTTATTAATAATTTTCCTTTATTTCACTTTTTTTTTTGTAATAAATAAACAAATTTCACTATCAGCTGTCTAAATGCACAAGTCTGCCGTTGCTCGTCAGTCACGGCTATAAGTGTCTCAAATAAAATGTTTGTGTCCCTCCAATATGTTATAGTGCAAAACAAGTAAATTTGAAAAAAAATAAAAATCTCAAATGAGAATTTACTCTAAAATTACTTTCGTTGTTGTTGTTGCTGTTGTAGCGGCCGAATTCTGCCGAGTTGACAGTCCTTGGCCGGGTAAAAATCCGGGTCCGTTCCGGTTACGTAGACCCGACTGTCGTGGGAACGAAAAAAAAAAATTACTTTCGTACTACGAGCTGGCTCTTCTCAACTCATTTTTTGCTTACAATTAAATTATTAACATCGTGCAAAGCTTTCAAAAATTTAAAATGCCTTCAATATAATTAATTTTGACAAAAATAATCTGTGACTAACTTAAAAGCTAGTTCTGCAGCATTACGGAAGACATGAATGATCGTACGCATCCATGTATAAATCTTTTATATATTGCATTTATTTACACAATGGTATAAATAGAAGTTTCGCTTATCACTTTTATACCTTTTAGAAAGTTTAACGTTTTTGGTAGCAGTGTAATTTAACCGATTGGTAGCTTACTGTCAAGTTATCAATTTTATAATCGAGTAAGCCGGTCGTAATCATCCCTATTCCGAATAATATTTTGACATTATGATTTAGGTTTAAAGCACTTCTTTGTTTGTAAACATTTAAATCGATTTTGAAGACAAAATGGCAAATATAACTTCAAGAGTTTTTGCGGCCATGCAAAATTTGGATATTGCAGCTCTTTCTACTTATCCATCTCACGAAATACGTCCCGTGTTACCTTCACTAGTACGGATGAGTTTATTGTCCCCTCTTGATAACACGGAATCATCAATGGAATCGCGAAAACAAATTTTAGCGGTTCTCATTGGAATAGAAGTTGTAAATAGTATAGTTTCATACTTGCAAGTAAATTACCATGAGTTAGAACAGGAATTAAAAAAAGAGCTGCAAGCACGGCAGAAGTCGGTGTACTTCGAAGGGCAGCAGCATGAATTTGGTTTACAAACCGGTATAGCTCTCGGATTTGAGCGCGCAGATGTTACTCGGAAGGTGCGAGTTGTTTTATCTGAGATTTTTAATATTCAATGGCAATTATCGGATCAAAAAACATTTTTGCAATCGGAGATTCTGGACGATGGAATCTATTTGGAGGAAGTTGTCGATATTTTATGTATTGCCTTGGCGGAACTTCCTTCCTTATTGAATATTTTGGAATTGGCGGATGCTTTGGTGCATGTGCAAAATGGTCAACGGATTATTTGCGCTTTAGTAGCAAATTTTCCTGATTGCTACAGGGATGTGGTTACACATATTATTCTGAATTGTGATGAAGAAAGTAATGAAGGGAAACTAAAACTGTCATTATTAATGGCGCTAAACGAAATGAACCCATCCCAAGCATTGCCAACGCGATCTATATGTGTGGAGATTCTAAAAGTTCCATCTTTTATGCTCAAACTTTGTTTAAAGTTTCCCGAAGACTTGGTAAGTAATAATTTACATATTCATTAACTTTGTTTAGTAACTATGCAGAAGTTCGGTGCTTCAAACAATCGGATAGTCTTT
This sequence comes from Bactrocera dorsalis, assembly GCF_023373825.1. Lineage (NCBI taxonomy): Eukaryota > Metazoa > Arthropoda > Insecta > Diptera > Tephritidae > Bactrocera > Bactrocera dorsalis. The sequence continues at coordinate 21,800,536 of NC_064306.1, read as the reverse complement.
GACTATTATGTTTTAAAAACGACGAAATATGTCAAAACAATATTTAAGATTTGAGTAAAGTTAATTATTCAATTATTATGAATATGAAATCCGTCATGATCACATATCAGTATAATTCTCCTGTTTTAAATAAAATATATAGTAATACATCGTTAATAAATATACATTTTAATTTACACTATGAGTTCTCTGATTATGAAGTTTTCTTAGGCAACCTAACTAATTAATTGATATTTAAAGTAGAAATTTCAATTTTGCTATTCATCAGAATTGACAAAGTATGAACGAACGCATTTCCAAGTTGTGCTTGATATAATGTTCACGTTGATGCTTATAAAGTTTTAAATAATTCTTTATAATAAATATGCGTTTATATATGTATCTATTAATAATATTGTTATTAAAGATAAGGTAATCCTATATCAAGTAAAATATTAAATATTATAAACATATATAAATTGCTACTCTTTGTTTTCTTCATATGACAATAAGAGGTTTACATTTGGAGAATCCAACTGTTTAACCTCTTACGATTTCTGCTTTGAAAAAACAAAGGAAAAATTATTTCGTGTCTACATGTATATTTATTTCATATGTAATCATACGTCTATATTCTCTTAGGTGGCCTTTCTCACTGGAATGCTACTCGGCAATGATCAAAATGTTCGGACGTGGTTCGCTATTTATATAAGGTCAAGCCAGAAAAGAAAGAGCGACGCATTGAATTTAGTGCGAGTAGAACTATTACAACAGTTGCAAAAAAATGTTCAAAAATCCTTAAATCCAGGAAATGGTGAAGATTATACTGTACAAGGAGTAGTGCTAATGCGTTTATATTGCGCCTTGCGTGGAATAGCCGGATTGAAGTAAGTGTAGCATATGTATGTACATATATACGCCTAATTGTGTTTTTACTTGGTGCTCAAAAAAAGGTGATTGGTACCTTATCTTTAAAACCTATTAAAAATTGCAGGATTAAAGCCATGGAAATACCTTTAGGTACATAAGAATTGTTAGTTATTTGTAGTCTAGGGCCAATTTCCACCAGATTTTATTCATACTAAGAACAAAGATGCACCGTTATAAAAAAAACACGCTCTCTCAATTTTATTAGGATAACTCATCTATGCAATATCACCAGAAATCCCCACGAAGTTCGAAAATCTTGAGATTGGGTATATGAGAGCTAAGGGAAGTATTGATCCGATCCAACCTTTTTGTAGCACGCAGACTTATTACTATTATCCAAAGATTCTCTATGAATTTCTTTGAATAACCGATATTTTCGTTAAAAAGTCAATTATATGCACTGGATCTACATATTCAGTTCCTAGGGACTTGGACAGTTTGGATCATTTGTATATAGGAAAGTGAAAGTTTAAAGTAAAATTTAAAAATGTATTACACGGAAGTAAGGCGTGGCTGTAGTCCTAACACTGTAATATAAAAATGTCAGAGGAATGTCACGTACCGAATTTGGTTAAAATAGGTCGGACGGGTTTCGAGATATGGCATTTCACCTAAAAGTGGTGATGCCACACCCATTGTCCAATTTCGACACCGACTCCTTTAAAGCCCACTCATACCATCTTAGAAGTAACACGCAGTAGGCTAATTCGGTTTTTGTAGCTTCTGTGGTTGAGGAGATATGTACATTAACCATACAAGAAGGTTGGAGTCACCCGGATTTCAATTTATCTCGTCGTCCTGATCACTTATATGTATGCTACATAGTACAATAGTTTTGTATTTATTGTCTAAAACTAATCAAGGTAGACAGAATTGCTTGAAAAGTCATTTGTAAACTCTTGCAACTTGTTGCTACAGAGTACAATAGTTTTGTATTTAATGTCTAAAACTAATCTGACTACCTCGCAAGAGTTTACAAATGTCTTTTCAAGCAATTCTGATTCCATTGATTGTTCAGAAAATATTAACTCATTTCAAATTTGCGTTTATGCACAAAAAGGATTTTCCTCTAAATTTGTATATTTTTTCCATAGTATGGAGGCCTTTTTACCTTTTTATTATCTTTAAACATTTGTGTTTAAAAATTAACGAATTTGTTTGAAAAAAATATTAATAGAAAATGTAAAATAGGTTAAAAGATTTTTATTTATAATTTCAAACTTTTTTATCAGGTTGAGGTTATTCTGAAAAAGTAGAAGTTTAACCTGCTACAGTATCCAAAACGAAGCTAAGCAAAGGTCAATCTCGTTTCTCGCGGCAACTCGAGCTCTTCATCTGCGATTTGTGGTGGTTTGACTCCGAGTACGCTATTAACTGGAAGGGAATCGGTGAATGCGTTGATAGATTCGCTGTGAATGGTAGTCAGTGCTTGCCGGAAGTTTGTTGCGTCTGAAGTCTGGTCGGCGTACTGCATCCAGGCAGCCTGTCATAGTCCGGAGTGCAGTATTCTGTCAAGTCTAATGCTTCTTCATATGCTGCCGGCTAGCGACTTGAGGATTTTGTTGCGGTTCTGTACCTTGGCGATAATCTCGGTCGTATGAGAAGTGAAGGAGCATAGACTATCAAAAAAAAATCTTAGGATTATTGACGGTCGAAATTTTAACGCCATCGACTGCAATGTTAAGGCCAAGTCTGTACTCCTTCGTCCAGTTTGTAAATATGGTCACTGTGGATTTGGTGGCGGAGAGTGTTAGTTCCGTGGAGAGAAGAAGCGAGAAAGGTCGGAGAGATAACCGTTTACCTTTGAACACATGCCATCGATTCCATTCTATTAGTTTGGTTGCAACAGCTTCTTTCGTTAGAAGTTGCGCTTGATTATCACTGAAAATGACAATACGTTCCCCGACATAGTTTTTCTGCAGAATAATATCTGCTAAAGGCAGGCTCCTTAGCTTGAAAATGCTTGGAAACCTATTCTTGGGCACTGACAGGTTGGTGCGTGGTCCCAAGTCATAATTCCATGTGTACATCATCTGTATTTATTTTCAAAACGATGTATAGTGCAGCGAGGAGCAGAATCAACTTTAGTGCTGCGATTGTGTACGTGCACATGACAACTTTCGTCAGCCGTTTATCAACAGTTGTTATTGAGACCATTGACATCCAAGAAGCCGCTCAATATGTGGCCATTGGTCAGACTATCGTAGCGTACTTCAGGCAAGTTGCAACCCAGGTTCTACCAGCTAAACGTTGGCACATATTCAACGCTTTGGTGGATTTTACAATATTTGAGTCCATTTCCTTTTTCCATGTCATTTTAGAGTCTAGTACCAAGGCTCCTATAGATAGAACAAATCTCGTCTCGTGAACTGAATTATAGCCGTTTTGGGTTAATGTTAAGCCGCACCATCTTTTAACCAAGATGAGACTTCTTTGAATAATATCACATAGTGTGATTTCGGATCATTTAAACCTGAGGGCATCTATTTGTCCTTCCTAGTGAGATGCTACATGAGGCTAATGCAGTGCTCCACATATTTGGAATGTAACGTGCGCAAAACGGTCGAGTATTGTATAGTAAATTTTCGATGACTTAAATCAGAGAGCTTTTTAGATGTACATACATATATTAAATAAAAATTTGAAAGCCTTGTTTAATAATTTATTTCTGTTTTTTATTTTTACGTTTAGATTTAATGATGACGAAGTCAATATGTTAACTCAACTAGTTACTAGCCGGCCACAACCAACACAATCTGGACTTCGGTTCGTCTCATTGGCCCTTTGTATGCTTATTGCGTGTCCATCTCTTGTATCAACAACAGCTCTTGAAAATAAATCAGTTGAATGGCTACAATGGCTTATAAAGGAAGATAAATTTTTTGGCAGAAAGTCAGACACCTCTGCATCTCTGGGTGAAATGTTGCTCTTGCTCGCAATACATTTCCATAGCAATCAAATAACTGCCATCAGCGAGTTAGTTTGTTCTACTTTAGCCATGAAAATTCCTATTCGTCCAAATAGTACAAATCGTATAAAACAAGTTTTCACACAAGATCTATTTACTGAACAAGTGGTCGCATCTCATGCAGTTCGCGTGCCTGTAACACCCAATTTAAATGCAAATATTTCCGGTTATCTTTCGGTACATTGTATACATCAATTATTGAAATCTCGAGCATTTTTAAAGCATAAAGTTCCTATTAAACTATGGATTTACAAGCAAATCTGTAATTCTGTGCGACCAGTTCATCCTGTAATGCCAGCTTTAATAGAAGTTTATGTCAATTCGTTAATAGTACCGAATCCGTTGGGGAAAGTCAATGTTGATCACATGCATAAACCATTCTCTGAAACCGAAATTTTACATATTTTTAAATCATCGAAAGCTACTACTATTGATAACAGAAACTTCTTTGGAGCCACCCAAACTATTGCAATTGGCGCCACATCCGCAGAATTGGAGGAAATAATGGGCATTGAAGTAAAATGTAATTTAACGGCTCAACTACTTATACTATATTATTTGGTTCTTTATGAAGAGACTCGTCTTTCTAATACACACAATCAGTCTACCGCCGGAAGAAAAATAAAAGAATATACCAATAATTTCCTGGCAGAACTGCCAATGAAGTATTTGTTGCAGAAAGCGGAACAATATCAAAATGATTACGCTGGTCTATTTCATCCATTACTTCGCTTAATTATCTCCAACTATCCTCATTTGAGCATGGTTGACGATTGGATGGAGGAGCACTATGTATCAAATCCAGTATCACCAAGCCTCATGGTGAATAAACAAATTGAACGTGCTCTTGTTATTAAGGCACTTGATAAAATAAGTACGAAACCGGCAATAGCAATACGGGTTTTTAAAGTCCTTTTAAAGCTGCCTGCTGAAGATCTTACGCAATATACAGATTTAATAGTTGAAAACATGTCGAAAGTTTTTCAGAAAAACGTTCCACGAATTATTCAAGAACTCTATAAGGATATATGGTTACGACTTAATTCGGTTTTACCTACTAGTTTTTGGAAAATGTCTTTAAATTCTGTAATGAATACGGATACTGGTGCTACAAGATGTACATATGTTAATGAAGATTTATTGGATCCATTACAGGTTCTAAGGTATGTCTAAAACTATTTATATAACTATTTCTTTTTTTTACTACGAAGAAAAGAAATATACGATTTACATATTTCAGGTGCGGTAAACATGTGTTTTACTCTCCTTACACGTTAATGATACTGCTTCGAATACTTCAAGGAAGTTTGGCCGCATCTAAAGCTTTTCTCAACATACAAATGCAATCTAAACAGATATTAGATAAAAATGGTCAGTTACAAAGTGATAGTGATCGTGATGAATTGAAGACAGCATTAATTGCATCTCAGGAGAGCGCAGCTGTGCATATACTTTTGGAGGTTTTAGCAGACATGAACAAAAATGCAAAAGACACGGTAGCAACGTTTTCGTTACGAGAAACTCAAGGCATAATATGCTCATTTATACATCAGGCTTTCATATCCGAGCCTTCCTTAGCTAAACTAGTTCACTTCCAAACATATCCACGAGAAGTTATACCAATGATGGTAATGGGAGTACCTTCAATGCATATATGTATAGATTTTTTGCATGAATTTCTCAGTATGCCGGAAATGGATAAACAAATTTTTACAATCGATTTAGCATCACATCTCGTTCTTAAGTACGCTATACCCAAAAGTTTGAGTGTCTCAAAATTCTGTATTAACACAGTCCAATCTTCCTTATCTCTACTTTCCACACATGCTAAGTGCAAATTTTTAAGCAACATTCTTCCGGCCCTTATACGATTCGCGGAAGCTTTCCCAATTTTAGTTGATGACTGTATTAATATTTTGATGTTAACTGGCAAGAGTTTGCATTCACAGGGAACTTTAGGTATTAACTCAACTCAAATGCAACTTACATCAAATACAAAACAAAAATGCTTCAAGGATACACAACAATATATAAGCATGATCGAGGAAGCTTTTGAAACGCTGATTACTAAAATTGTGAATAAAGTTGAACTGTACTGAAACTGTTCCACAAACGTAAATAATCAATTCACTTAGACAATAAAGAAATAGTAAACAATGTTGCAGTGACTTCTCCGTTATTTTTTAGTTTGTTGGTAATATTAATAAAAAGATTTATCTTAACTAAATCGTTAGTTTTCATTAAAATTATATTACTAATGTCGAAAAAGGAAAATATTCACTTTCACAATTTGTTGCATCCCCCCCAAAATATAATAGTTTTGATTATATAAATTTTATTTATAGCACATAAAACTAACCCTGATGTACATACATATATACATATAATGGTGCTGATCCAACTGACCAGGAAGATGAGACGAGGTCAAGGATGATGAATGAAATGTCTGACCGCCCGTCCTTTCATTGGGGGTGTTTTTTTACGTGGCGGGTCCCAAACCCAGCGCACAACCCTAAGTAGGGAATATTTCGCCTTCTCACTTTAGCTCGCCTTCAAACGGATGTTCTTAGGCTACCCAGTGAATACTTGGTCAAAGACCGGAAGTCGTGAGCTGCTTGAGTCATATGTAAAAAAATCGTTTTTGGCCACTCCCAAGTGAATGGCGATCAGAGAACTTTCCTCACTTGCGTGAACTTCTACACAAAACTCCATCCTCCGCTGGCTTGGTCATGTTGTACGGATGGATGAAAATACTCCAGCTTTGAAAATATTCGACGCAGTGCCCGCCGCGGGACAGAGGAGGAGGAAGACCTCCAGTCAAGTGGAGAAGGACCTGGCTTCGCTTGGAGTATCCAATTGGCGCCACGTAGCGAAGAGAAGAAACGACTGGCGCGCTGTTGTTGACTCGGCCATAATCGCGTAAGCGGTGTCTACGCCAGTACAGAAGAAGAAAGACCGCCCGTCCACTATATATGGGCGTCATCTTACTAAAGTAAAAGGATAGAAGGGAAGGGAGGATGGAGTGTTATGTATAGAAGTTAATGCAAGTGAGTAAAGTTCTGATTGACATTCACTTGGGAGTGGCCAGAAACGATTCTTTCACATATGGCTCAAGCAGCTCACGACTTCCCGTCTTGGCATCCTCCGGGTAGTCAAAGAACATCCGTCTGTAGGCAAGCTAAAGAGAGAATGCGAATCAAGCCTTCCCCAGGGTTGTGGGCTGGGTTTAAGATCCGCTATGTAAAAAACGCCCTCAATGAAAATTAAACAACAGCATCGGAAAAGACTCGCCAAAGGAAGCATAGGAAGACGAAGATCTCCACTCCGTTGGAAAGACCAGGTGGAGAAGGACCTGGCTTCGCTTGGAATCTCTAATTGACGCCACATTGCGAAAAGAAGAAACGACTGGCGTGCTATTGTTAACTCGGCTAAAACCGCGTAAGTGGTGTTTATGCGAGAACAGAAGAAGAACAGGCCAGAAGCAATACATTTTATTGTAAAGATGGTCAGATAGAGCTGTATGTGACCTGTTGGATCATTCATTACTTTGAAAACATAGAGCCTTTAAGGTGTGGCACCTCTCATCTAAAAATGGTGGGTCATAACTTTTCAAATCTTTTCATATCGAATATGAGAACCCCAGTGCCGACTGTTAACAATTCCAAGATTTGAAGTATTACACTCAATGGCTGGCAGCACCTAGAAGAAAATACTGTTGCGAATTTACTCCTTGCTAGTTTCACTTTACTAGGTTCGTATCTCTGGATTGACAAATAAAACCGTTTACTGTTTAATTCAATTCAACAACTCTTTATTTTACAACTCGTCTACACTATAACAGTTTACTCTTAGCACTGATTGATTACGTTGGCGCTGCCACGGCTTATATAGCCACGCACTTCTCGCTGATGCCGACGTGTCCTTCTAGAATATTGCGTCTGGAAATTACCAGAACATAATGCTATACGGCGCCAGACGCAAGCAGACAGCCGCGGCGCCAGACTCAGCAATTGTTTAAGTAGACAAGCAGACAGTGCGGCGCCAGATGTCTATTATTTCGACAAGCAGACAGTCGTGGCGTTAGATGTCTACAACAAGACAAATGCTATTCCATATACCTACAGCTATTGTTCATAATCAGGGATGTATATAGTAATACAAATACAACTTAATACTACTTTTGTAACACTGCCCTCCACTAAAGCCTAATCGTCCCGATTAGGCACAAATCCTCTTGAACCAAATGGGGCGAGCCTCTCCAAATGTACTACTTTCATTTTACATCGTGCTTTTCCATTTCTTTGTATGCGGTATATCACGTCATTAAGTCGTTTCATCAACACATAGGGTCCTTCCCAGGCTGTCTGCAGTTTCGGGGACAAGCCTTTCTTTCGAAGTGGATTGTACAACAGGACCAGATCACCTTCTTCAAAACCTTTTGAATTTGCCGCTTGATCGAACCGGTCCTTCATCTTATTGCTCATCAGATGCGTATGCTGTCTTACTATTAGATGCAATTCATTCATTTCTTCCTTTAAGGCAAAACAATAATCTCCATCATTTCTTACAGCTGTAGGATTCGTTCCAAACTTAAGATCAGCAGGGAGTCGCAGATCAGATCCGAAAATAATCTTTGCTGGCGTGTAACCAGTTGTCTCGTGCTTCGCTGAACGATACGCCAGCAGGAACATCTGGATGCACTTGTCCCAATTCCGTTGGTCTTTATCAACGATTTTCCGCAGATGTTCTTCGAGCGTTCGGTTGAATCTCTCTACCATCCCATCTGATTGTGGGTGTAACGCTGTTGTCCGTGTCTTGTGGATGCCCAATAATGTACAGACTTCTTGGAAAATGGAAGATTCGAAATTCCTGCCTTGATCTGAGTGTAATTCGACGGGCACTCCGAACCTTGTTATCCAATTTTCTACAAACACTTCGGCTACTGTCTTCGCTTCCTGATTTGGTAAGGCATATACTTCTGGCCATTTACTGAAATAGTCCATGACAACCAGTAGATATTTGTTTCCGGCCGTACTGGTTGGGAACGGACCTGCAATATCCATTGCGACTCGTTCAAATGGTGATCCCACGTTGTACTGTTGTAGCCTACCGCGACTTTTGGCTTTAGGACCTTTAGCTGCCATGCACTCTACGCAATTACTTATCCATTCTGCTATGGAATCTCGACAACCGATCCAGTAGAACCGTTGTTTAATCTTCTCTATAGTTCTTGTAATTCCAAGGTGCCCTCCACTAGGTCCATTGTGATATTCTTTCAATACTTTTGGGATCATGGACTTCGGTACTATGATCAGCAGACGAGACTGTTTGCCATCTTCGCTTTCCCAGGTACGATGAAGGTATCCATTAACGAGGTTTATGCTGTTCCATTGGGCCCAATATGCTTTTGCCGTTGGACTCTCGTTACTTACTTGTTCCTTTGGTGGTCGTACCCCATTTTCTTTGGCCATTACCAGCTTTGTAAGATCAGGGTCCTCCAGCTGATTGATTCTGATTCGATGAGAAGTCCAATCATCTTCTGGTTCTATATTCAGTAATCGCACGTCGATTATACCTTCTTTTCCCTCTGATTTGGAGCAATGTTTACATTCCAGTGGACAAGGGCGACGTGATAATGCATCCGCATTTTTGTGGTGAATCCCCTTTCGGTGTTCTGTTTCGAAGTCGTAATTCTGTAATCTTTCAATCCATCGTGCAATTTGGCCTTCCGGATTCTTAAACTGTAATAACCATTTTAGTGCTGCATGATCAGTCCTCAGCAAGAATCGTTGTCCATACAAATACTTGTGGAAATGTTTTACGCATTCCACCACAGCTAGTAGTTCTTTTCGCGTCACACAGTCGTTTGTCTCTGGTTTCCCGAGCACTCTACTGTAATACCCAATTACTCTTTCTTGCCCGTCGATGAGCTGAGACAGGACACCTCCAATTCCATAAGCGCTCGCATCTGTATCCAGGATGAATTTCTTTCCAGGTATTGGATAAGCCAACATCGGCGCCGTACAAAGTAGTTCTTTAAGCTGCTCAAACGCTTTTTCTTGTTCCAACTGCCATACAAACGGGCGATTCTTCTTTGTTAAATCATGTAAACTTCTAGCCACGTTCGCAAATCCAGGTACAAAACGGCGGTAATACGTGCATAAGCCGAGGAAGCTGCGGAGTTTCGTGTATGTTGGTGGGTTGAGGCCAATCTTTAACTGCTTTTATTTTTCCCTCCTCGGTGTGAATCCCCTCAGTTGACACTTTATGTCCGAGATATGTGACCTGCTTCTTCCATAATGAACACTTTTTGGGATTCGTAATCCGGATTCGTAATCCGGCTGATGCTATTCGCTGAAAGACTTCCTCTAGATTTTTCAGATGATCATCAAAACTTTTTCCCATGATGATAATGTCATCAAGATACACCAAACATGTCTTCCAGTTGAGTCCTTTTAACACATGTTCCATCAGTCGCTCGAACGTTGCAGGCGCATTACATAACCCAAATGGCATCACAGAGAATTCCCATAACCCGTCGCCCATACTGAAAGCGGTCTTTTCACGGTCACATTCATCGATCTCGACTTGCCAATATCCACTTTGTAGATCTAATGTAGAAAACCATTTCGCTCCAGACAAGGTGTCTAATGTATCGTCGATTCTTGGTAGAGGATAACTGTCTTTCTTTGTGACATCATTCAACTTCCTATAATCTACGCAGAAACGGGTGCTACCATCTTTCTTTTTAACTAAGACGATAGGTGAGCTCCATGGACTTATTGAAGGTTCGATTACACCGTTTTTGTGCATGTCTTCAATAATTTTGTTAGCATCCTCACGTTTTGCTAGTGGAACCCTACGCGGAGCTTGTCGGATTGGTTTAGCGTCTCCGGTATTTATGCGATGTTTGACAATGCCGGTTCTTCCTGTGTTTCCTTCGTTTGCAAATATGGATGCGTATTTTTCTACTAGTTTTTCTGCTTTTAATTTTTCATTTCCATGCAGTTCGTTCAGCAAATTATTTAGAAGTGTAGGACTTATCTGCTGTGGCTCAATAGTAGGCTTCTGTTGTGACCGTTCGCATCGTGCTATTGCACTTATATTCTGGCACTGTCCAATTACTGCTCCTTTCTTCAGACTTATAGGCGTGTTGAATTCATTCACTACTCTGACTGGAGCGTCTTCTCTAGTTTTCACAATCGTTCTTCCTACCAATATGGGTGTATCTATTTTTGTTGGTTCCACAATCCACAACTCTTCAGTCCCACCTCCTCCATTCACTTTAGCCCATACAATCGCCTCAGATTTTGGTGGAATACTCTGATTATCATCAACAATCACCCTCTTACTTTCAACGTTGGTCACATATCCGATGTTTATAGGCATCTCCATGTTCTGGCAAAACAGCATTTGCTTGTTTAAATCCAAAGTAACCCCGTGATCAATCATGAAATCTACTCCCATTATAATTTCATCCGTGATTTCTGCTACGATGAAGGTGTGATTAACTTCCAGGGTACCAATCATCACTTCGCAAAACACTTTTCCCGTGACAGCTGCTTCCTCCCCGGTGGCCGTTCGAAGCTTGCAACCGACTAATGGTTCAACCGTTCCTCTTACCACATCCGGTCGGATAATTGAATGTGTGGCACCAGTATCCAAAGTAAGCGTTGACAGTCGTCCATTTACGATGCCGTTGATAGTAAGATTGTTGTCATGGCAACCTATTTGTGATATCGAGATGGCGGGGCAAATAGTTGTGGGAACCAGCTCACGCCCCTTTGAACTGTTCCGTTTTAGTTTAACGACTTGTGAGATGTGGATGCTCCGACCTCGTTATCTGTTGGTTGTTTCCGTTTTGATGGGTTTACTTTTATATTGCAATTTCGGGCAAAGTGACCCGCTTTTCCACAGTTGAAACATCTTCCTGTTGTATTTACTCGCGGTGCAGCAATTGTCTTCAGAGTCTTCAATATTTCTTCCATCAGCGCCGGTTGTTCCATTTCAACCCTTTGTACTTTGTGTGCTGGTTTACTTAGTAGGGAAGCTGTTTTCTGTGTGAGGGCGTGCGAAACCGTTTCAGCAAACGTTCTTTTTGGCAATGCATATGTGGCGCGTTTGGTGTCCACATCACGAATTCCATTTATGAAACATTGAATTTTTACCCTCTCAATGTAATCCACAGGTGCATCTGCATTTGCCAAATGAGCCAGTCGTTCTATTTCAGTTGCGAACTCTTGCAATGACTCGTTCATTTTCTGACCCCTATTTTGCAGTTCGATCTGGTATATTTGTTTCCGGTGCTCACTACCATATCGTCTTTCTATCGCGCTCATCAATGCCTCATAGTTGTCCCGTTCACAGTCTGGAATAGTCTGAAGGATTTCTGCCGCAGGTCCTTTCAATGATACAAACAAGGACGCCACTTTGTCCTCTGCATTCCAGTTATTGGCTATTGCTGTCTTTTCAAAATGAATTTTGAAAATTTGAAATAGAATACTTCCATCGAATGTGGGTGCCTTCAATCTTTGATTATTTGTTGATGGTGCAGGGCCATGTAGTTGCAGTTCGCACACGATTACTTAACTGAAGAACTTCTGATTTTAAATTTTCTTCGTCATTTTTTAAAGTGCTTAATTCGTCTTCAAATTTCGAAAATTTCTCTTGCACTTGTTTTTGTAGTTGTGTAGTATTTTCCGTAATCTGTTGTGTAAGGCGAGACTCTAACTGTGATGTATTTTCAGCTATTTGCGTTATTTGCTGTGCCAGACGATTTTCTGCCTGCACTGCATTTTCTGCATTTTCGGCTATTTGCTGTGCCAGACGATTTTCTGTTTGCACTGCATTTTCTGCCATTTGCTGTGCCAGACGATTTTCTGTTTGCACTACATTTTCTGCCATTTGCTTAATAGCCACTAACAACGTGTTCATGTCTACACTTGATGATGTTCGTCGTTCTTCTACTTTTTCTTCTACCTTTGTAAAAGTTTCTAGCCCATCAAATTCGAACTCGTCCACATTAATTCCATCCGCTTCCATTGCTTCACGTAATCGTGCCTGCAGATCCGCCTTTTGCCCGCTTATCGGCAATTTACGCTCCTCCAGTTCCTTTTTCAATTGCTGAATTCTCAATTCTCCGAATTTAACCATCTTGAATTTGGATTATTTGACAATCCCACTTCTGACACCAATTGTTGCGAATTTACTCCTTGCTAGTTTCACTTTACTAGGTTCGTATCTCTGGATTGACAAATAAAACCGTTTACTGTTTAATTCAATTCAACAACTCTTTATTTTACAACTCGTCTACACTATAACAGTTTACTCTTAGCACTGATTGATTACGTTGGCGCTGCCACGGCTTATATATCCACGCACTTCTCGCTGATGCCGACGTGTCCTTCTAGAATATTGCGTCTGGAAATTACCAGAACATAATGCTATACGGCGCCAGACGCAAGCAGACAGTCGCGGCGCCAGACTCAGCAATTGTTTAACTAGACAAGCAGACAGTGCGGCGCCAGATGGCTATTGTTTCGACAAGCAGACAGTCGTGGCGTTAGATGTCTACAACAAGACAAATGCTATTCCATATACCTACAGCTATTGTCCATAATCAGGGATGCATATTCTTCTTCTTTACTGGCGTAGACACCGCTTACGCGATGATAGCCGAGTCAACAAAAGCGCGCCAGTCGTTTTCATCTCTTCGCTACGTGGCGCCAATTGGATATTCCAAGCGAAGCCAGGTCCTTTTCCACTTGGTCCTTCCAACGGAGTGGAGGTCTTCCTCTTCCTCTGCTTCCCGCGGCGGGTACTGCGTCGAATACTTTCAGAGCCGGAGTGTTTTCATCCATCCGGACAACATGACCTAGCCAGCGTAGCCGCTGTCTTTTAATTCGCTGAACTATGTCAATGTCGTCGTATATCTCGTACAGCTCATCGTTCCATCGAATGCGATATTCGCCGTGGCCAACGCGCAAAGGACCATAAATCTTTCGCAGAACTTTTCTCTCGAAAACTCGCAACGTCGACTCATCGGTTGTTGTCATCGTCCAAGCCTCTGCACCATATAGTAGGACGGGAATTATGAGCGACTTATAGAGTTTGGCTTTTGTTCGTCGAGAGAGGACTTTACTTTTCAATTGCCTACTCAGTCCGAAGTAGCACCTGTTGGCAAGAGTAATCCTGCGTTGGATTTCCAGGCTTACACTTTTGGTGGTGTTAATACTGGTTCCTAAATAGACGAAATTATCTACAACTTCAAAGTTATGACTGTCAACAGTGACGTGAGTGCCAAGTCGCGAGTGCGACGACTGTTTGTTTGATGACAGGAGATATTTCGTCTTGCCCTCGTTCACTGCCAGACCCATTTGCGTTGCTTCCTTGTTCAGTCTGGAGAAAGCAGAACTAACGGCGCGGGTGTTGAGGCCGATGATATCAATATCATCGGCATACGCCAGCAGCTGTACACTCTTATAGAAGATGGTACCTGCTCAATTAAGTTCTGCATCTCGAATAATTTTCTCCAGCGACAGATTGAAGAAGTCGCACGATAGGGAGTCGCCTTATCTGAAACCTCGTTTGGTATCGAACGGCTCGGAGAGGTTCTTCCCGATCCTGACGGAGCTTTTCGTGTTGCTCAACGTCAGTTTACACAGCCGTATTAATTTTGCGGGGATACCAAATTCAGACATCGCGGCATAAAGGCAGCTCCTTTTCGTGCTGTCGAAAGCAGCTTTGAAATCGACGAATAGGTGGTGAGTGTCGATTCTCCTTTCACGGGTCTTTTCCAAGATTTGGCGCATGGTGAATATCTGGTCGGTTGTTGATTTACCAGGTCTGAAGCCACACTGATAAGGTCCAATCAGTTTGTTGACGGTGGGCTTTAATCTTTCACACAATACGCTCGACAGAACCTTATATGCGATGTTAAGGAGGCTAATCCCACGGTAGTTGGCGCAGATTGTGGGGTCTCCTTTTTTATGGATTGGGCATAGCACACTTAAATTCCAATCGTTGGGCATACTTTCGTCCGACCATATTTTGCAAAGAAGCTGATGCATGCACCTTATCAGCTCTTCGCCGCCGTATTTGAATAGCTCGGCCGGCAATCCATCGGCCCCTGCCGCTTTGTTGTTTTTCAGTCGGGCAATTGCTATTCGAACTTCTTCATGGTCGGGCAATGGAACGCCTGCTCCATCGTCATCGATTGGGGTATCGGGTTCGCCTTCTGCCGGTGTTGTGCCATCACTGCCATACAGCAGGTTGGAGAAGTGTTCCCTCCATAATTTAAGTATGCTCTGGGCATCGGTAACTAGATCACCTTGGGGGGTTCTACAGGAGTAGATTGCATTATGCATTACTGTGAAAATAGCGTGGAATGCTCGATATAACTATGAACTACTTTATGAAAAATATGTCACAAAGCACCCAACGTTTTTCTCACAATAATGCAGGAATTTGTCCTTCATTATTATTGTTGGTTAATACAAAGAATTATTTTTCACTTTTTAGTTTGATATGCATTAAAAGCGTGTTTTTTAGTTTTTTTAAACTATATTTAATTTTAATTTTTTAGTTTGATGTGAGAAACCCCAAATTTGTTAAAATATGAACTATGGCATGTAGCATTGGTTAAGTAAATCGATAATTAGGCAGCATTTAATATCTACTCGCAACCTTTCTTTGACTAATTGTTATATTATTTTCGACCAAGTTCTATTGACGTCTTTACGAATTATTGCTTCTTAATCGAATCATTTCTTCTAAAGGTTCACTGTCTCATGGGGTTTTACCTGTCACTTTTGAACTGTCTAGTTCATCAATTCGAATACCATCCAAAGATCTACAACAACTAAGTGCTAAATAAGCTTGTCCAGCAGCAAATAGTCGAGAGCCCAGATAAATTACTGACTGATCTACTGTACAACCTTGCATCTTATGAACGATCGACGCCCAACTCAGTATGCTATTTAAATCTCACCAAAACTAGTTTTATATAGATGTTGCATACTTTTAAGCGCATCTTTTTGGTGAGCTAATTAAACTTACCGTGCGATTTTGTAACGTGAGACAGTCTCAAGTCTCTAAATTTGAGATTTTAAGTTAGAGACAATTTTTGAGACTTGAGACGATATTGCTATTCTGTAAGTAACAGTCACAAAATTTATTACATTTCTTTATTCAGAGATGTTTTTACACTTGAATGAAAATAAATATGTCGATAACAAATATTAAATTTTCTATAACATAGTCAAAAAACATAATTATCAATAAAAATATAAATATACTTACATATGTTAACTTTGTTTCATAATATTTACGAAATTTATGTAAAATTGATTTATTTTTCATCTTTTCGTGTTTGAGTTGCTTACAAAATATAAAGAAACGACAATCGATTAATATCTATGATGATCTCTATTCAGTATATTCAAAATGTCAGACAAGAGCTCTTTTTAGTTTTGTGACCTGCTAACTACCAGGTCTCAATATTTTGATACTAACGTTAGAGACTGTTTAGTGAATAGGAACTAGTCATAAATTGAGATTTTGCCTCAAAATGACTCAAATAGAGACTGGTTACAGAATCCCGCTATTACTATCGCCTTCCTACAGTGTCACTCAAATATTCTAGGTTTTATACCACTTAATAAAGTTACAAACATACATACATACAAGTGAAGCTAATAAAAGCGTATTAAAAATAGGAGCCTTTCAAAGTAATCAGCCAGTACCAGTATGGTCTCCTGCATATAATGGGAAACAGACTGATAAATTTCAGACGTGTCTCCGTACAATAACAGGATGTCGCTTGATGTCTTCCACCGACCACTTGCACAATGAGGCTTGTATGCTTCCGCTTAAGGAACACAATGTACTTCTCTCCAAGAGTATGCTTTCCTAGATATCATTCCTGAAGCTACCTGTTTGGAGCGGAGCCGCCTCCTAGAAGTATCCTGAGATTATTCTTTGATTACGCCGACGACCAGAATACGGACGCAATGAATAGCGTCCTTTGAGTCAAACATTGCTGATGAAAAGCTCAAGTTGTTTTGTGAGTAACTTTGTTTTGGATACTTTAGCAGGTTAAACTTCTACTTATTAATCGATCCCTACATATCAAATATAAGTTCTGCCTCCGCGACATACTCCTTACATACCTTATGAAACCTATTCATGTCACACACTACGAGTATATGTATAGTCCGTCGGAACAGCATGTAAATGATGTTGACAATTAACTTACGCCTTACAAACCACCTAAAATCTGGAAAATCTCTACAACAACAATAACTCACTTAGGCTAACTCTTTATCGAATATATCGACCATATTGTGAGATATCTTAGCAAAATTATATTGTTAATAATGTGCTTTTGTGGAAAAAATAGATTAAGTCGGTTGAGTAATTCCCCACATCTAACGTAAGTAACTTAAAGATTTTCAAGCTTCCGGTAGCTTTATTCCGGTAAATATGTGGGATATTGTTTTGACAGAGGCCCAAAATAATCAATACCTGAGTAACGGTTTCACGAAAGGCGTTAGTCGATCTTTTCGTAATTGACCCATAATAGGCTGTTAGCACATGCACTTTGAAATTTTATAGATAAGACATTTGATCTTCTTCATAGTACATCTTATCTTCACGCATAACATCTTCTGTATCGAAAAACGGGGAGAGTGTGTATAACTCAGACCCCTCAATGCATTTTCGACTTTTCTCAGTTGATTGAGCTCAAATGAGTATGATGCAGATTGGGCAAGGTGGCATTGGAAAATTTCGGCTACTTAAATTCTTCGGCGGTCAGACACACTTCGACAATTGGATGACCCAATCGACCGATCGCTTTATTTTAGCTAAATTTGAAACATGACGGCGTAGCTAACATTACAAATTTTGGGCGAAACTCTTCACACTCTTCTAACAGATCAGGGATTCCCTTAGATGCAGGCCAGGCTTTATCGTCTTCGTCGCTCCACATCACGAGTTTTTTTATTGCAACTTAATGACCTTTGATGATAGTTTCTAGTAGTCGTGTTACCAAGTCGTCTGCAATTTAAGATGCGGAATTGTCATGATATTAGTAGAGCATACTTCGTTTTGGCACATACGAGTACGACGCAACCTTTGTTATCGGCATACGTTGCTCTCCTGTAGGTTACGACTCCAAATACATCTTTACTGGCATCTACGAAGATGTGAAGTTGTACTTCTGCAGGTGGTCCAAGGACGAAATAGTGAGGAGGGACTCGACAATTCAAGACATTTTCCAACTGACGGAGCCACTTGTACCACTCTTGACATATAGAATTGGGCGTATAAACCACAGATGAATACTCAAAACTATCTGGATCCAGGACATGCAGAGATTCAAGAAAACGAAATGGCTGACAGACGAGCGAAAGAAGCAAACAGAGAACCTCTGCATACGTTTGCATACTTTACCACAAAGGATATTAAGAATTTCGTTAAACAACACATCACCGAATATTGTCTAAACGGTTGGAGACACTACAATCACTACTATAAACTTTCTATCAGGCCAAAAATCACATCATTCTAATACCTTCTCCTGTAAGAATATAAAAACATTCATACTCATTATCGGACATACACTTGCTACAAATGAACACCTTTTGAATGGTAGAAACAAACCCATATGCACTTTATGTGGTTCGGAAGATTTCACAATACCTCATATCTTCGATGACTGCGCATACGTAAACAGCAAACAGTTCGATTTTTGGTAACAACAAATCATCGGATTTACACGTTCTTGACAATAACTTTTTCTAAAACCCGGTTTTGTCCAACACATGATGAAAGGAATGCCACAACAACTTCGTTTTTTTTCAGGAAACAGCTACTAATTTAGCCCCTTCAAACTAAGCAACTTGTTCTTCTTAAAAATGAGTAGGAAAAGATTTTTTTCATCATGATTTTTTTTCCGTCACTTTACTAATATTTTTGCCTAGGCGATACCCAAGCAAAAAATCCCTTGTTTGGAAAAATAGGTGACCAACGGAATTATCATAGAAAATTGTTAAAGTACAAAATATGATTCATATTTCTGCGAACCACGCGAGATAGCTGTGTGATCACGTTTTTCACTGGTCCTGTATCATTTTGACATTTGTGTACCTCTTCGGTGTATATTTCAAATTTATGGGGAAGCCCTTGACATTCAAATCCTATTTATGTGGCGCATTGGGAAGATATAGCATGCCCAACGATTGGAGTCTAAGTGTGATCTGCCCAATCCCCAAAAAAGGAACCTCACAATCTGCGCCAATTACCGTGGGATAAGCCTCGTCAACATCGCGTATAAGGTTCTATCGAGCGTATTGTGTGAAAGATTAAAGCCCACTGTCAAAAAACTGATTGAACCTTATCAGTTTGGCTATAGACCTGGGAAATCAACAACTGACCAGATATTCACCATGCGCCAAATCTTGGAAAAGATCAGTGATTGTCAACTTCAAAGCTGCTTTTCACAGCACGAAAAAGAGCTGCCTTTATGCCGCGATGTCTGAATTTTCTATCCCCGTAAAACTCATACAGCTGAGTAAAGTGACTTTGAGCATCACCGAAAGCTCCGTCAAGATCGGAAGGGACCTCTCCGAGCCGTTCGGTACCAAACGAGGATTCAGACAATGTGACACCCTTTCGTGAGGTACCATCTTCTATAAGAGTGTACAGCTGCTGACGTACCCCGATGATATTGATGTCATTGGCCTTAACAACCGCACCGTTAGTTCTGCTTTCTCCAGACTGGATAAGAAGCAAATGGGTCTAGTGGTGAACGATGGCAAGACGAAATATCTCCTGTCATAAAACAAACAGTCGTCGCACTCGCAACTAGGCACCGACGTCACTGTTGACAGTTATAGATAACTTCGTCTATCTTGGAACCAGCGTTAACACCAACAACAACGTCAGCCTCGAAATCTAACGCAAAATATCTTCGGACTTAGTAGGCAATTGACAAGTAAAGTCCTCTCTCGACGTACAAAAACAAAATTATATAAGTCACTCATTATTCCTGCTATATAGTGCAGAAGCATGGATGATGACAACATCTGATGAGTCGACATTGCGAGTTTTCGAGAGAAAATTTCTGCGGAAGATTTATGATCCTTTGCGCGTTGGCCACGGCGAATATTGCATTTGATGGAACGATGAGCTGTATGAGATATACGACGTCAATGACATACATAGTTCAGCGAATTGAAAGACAGCGGCTACGCTGGCTAGGTCATGTCGTCCGACTAGACGAAAACACTCCAGCTCTGAAAGTATTCGATGCAGTACCCGCCAGTGGAAGCAGAGGAAGACCTCCACTCCGTTGGAGGGATCAGGTGGAGAAGGACCTGGCTTCGCTTGGATTCTCAAATTAACGCCACCTTGCGGAAGGAAAAAACGACTGACGCGCGGTTGTTAACCCGGCTATGATCGCGTAAGTGGTTTATACGCTAGTAAAGAAGAAGATTGGGACTATATTGTTTAACAAAATAAGCAACTATCGTGGCGCACATTTGTTCATCAATGGCCAAAATTTTCATCTAAGCAACTAATAATAAAATGCTTATCTTGAACAATCTATCATGTTCAACATGATCCCGGAGTAAATGTTTTTCATGATTATTAAATTTGAGTCATATGCGGATAGTCTCAAACCTGTTGTTTGTCATTAATTTTTTTATAGCTTCAAAACCAACTTTATCTTACCAATAAAGGCGCACTTTAAAATATTTTATCACTGACATGCATAACAAAATGGTTATGGCTATGAACTTCCTCACCTCTATTTCATTGATGTTGTCTTCAGATAAAAATAGTAAAATGTGAAATGTGTAGTAAGTGCATAGAGTTGCACACACAACACACTTTTAGCAAAAACCAGATTCATAGTACAAAGTTCATTTACTTATCATTTAATTGTTGACGTGTGTATATGTAATAAGTGGAAATTTTTTAATACATTTACTTTATAGATATACGACCAACAACCTTTACAAATGATTAAATTTATCAAAATAATCGTTCTCCAACCGCCACTTTTCGTGTGTTTCTGCCATTTTATGGTATTCATTGAAAAATTAGATGAAGGTAACTACGATACCTGGAGCATCCAAATGCGCAGCGTGCTGGTGCATGCCGAGGCGTAGAAAGTGATCAGTGGACAGAGACCAGCAGCAGACGGAGAGGTCTGGGATGCGCTTGATAACAAAGCATTGGCCACGATGACATTAAGTGTGAAGCCATCATAATTATGCTATTTAAAGAGCTGCACAACTTCAGCTAGTGCCTTGAAAAAGCTAAAAGAAGTGCATCAGCCCAGTGGACCAGTAAGAAAAGTGTCGTTTTATAAGCAGTTGCTTGGTTTGCGGATCAGAGAAGACGACGCTAGGTCCAGCTGTATAAATAAATGTTGTACAACAGTTGACACAGTAGTGGATTTACACTAGGGGCAGTCGGGACTAGTGCCCAGGGCGGCAAATTTTCTTCTTCTTCTTAATTGGCGTAGACACCGCTTATGCGATTATAGCCGAGTTAATAACCGCGCGCCAGTCGTTTCTTTTTTTCGCAACGTGGCGCCAATTGGATATTCCAAGCGAGGCCAGGTCCTTCCAACGGAGTGGAGGTCTTCCTCTTCCTCTGCTTCCCGCGGCGGGTACTGCGTCGAATACTTTCAGAGCTGGAGTGTTTTCGTCCATCCGGACAACATGACCTAGCCAGCGTAGCCGCTGTCTTTTAATTCGCTGAACTATGTCAATGTCGTCGTATATCTCGTACAGCTCATCGTTCCATCGTATGCGATATTCGCCGTGGCCAACGCGCAAAGGACCATAAATCTTTCGCAGAACTTTTCTCTCGAAAACTCGCAACGTCGACTCATCTGTTGTTGACATCGTCCAGGCCTCTGCACCATAAAGCAGGACGGGAATTATGAGTGACTTATAGAGTTTGGTTTTTGTTTGTCGGTAGAGGACATTACTTCTCAATTACCTACTTAGTCCGAAGTAGCACCTGTTGGCAAGAGTTATCCTGCGTTGGATTTCTAGGCTGACATTGTTGGTGGTGTTTACGCTGGTTCCAAGATAGACGAAATTATCTACAACTTCAAAGTTATGACTGTCAACAGTGACGTGAGTGCCAAGTCGCGAGTGCGACGACTGTTTGTTTGATGACAGGAGATATTTCGTCTTGTCCTCGTTCACTGCCAGACCCATTTCTTTTGCTTCCTTGTCCAGTCTGGAGAAAGCAGAACTAACGGCGCGGGTGTTAAGGCCGATGATATCAATATCATCCGCATACGCCAGCAGTTGTACACTCTTATAGAAGATGGTACCTTCTCTGTTGAGTTCTGCAGCTCGAACTATTTTCTCCAGAAGCAGGTTGAAAAAGTCGCACGATAGGGAATCGCCTTGTCTGAAACCTCGTTTGGTATCGAACGGCTCGGAGAGGTCCTTCCCGATCCTGACGGAGCTTTTCGTGTTGCTCAACGTCAGTTTACACAGCCGTATTAGTTTTGCGGGGATACCAAATTCAGACATCGCGGCATAAAGGCAGCTCCTTTTCGTGCTGTCGAAAGCAGCTTTGAAATCGACGAATAGGTGGTGAGTGTCGATTCTCCTTTCACGGGTCTTTTCCAAGATTTGGCGCATGGTGAATATCTGGTCGGTTGTTGATTTACCAGGTCTGAAGCCACACTGATAAGGTCCAATCAGTTTGTTGACGGTGGGCTTTAATCTCTCACACAGTATGCTCGACAGAACCTTATATGCGATGTTGAGGAGGCTTATCCCACGGTAGTTGGCGCAGATTGTGGGGTCTCCTTTTTTATGGATTGGGCAGAGCACACTTAGATTCCAATCGTTGGGCATGCTTTCGTCCGACCATATTTTACAAAGAAGTTGATGCATGCTCCTTATCAGTTCTTCGCCGCCGTGTTTGAATAGCTCGGCCGGCAATCCATCGGCCCCTGCCGCTTTGTTGTTTTTCAGACGGGCAATTGCTATTCGAACTTCTTCATGATCGGGCAATGGAACGTCTGCTCCATCGTCATCGATTGGGGTATCGGGTTCGCCTTCTCCTGGTGTTGTGCGTTCACTGCCATTCAGCAGGCTGGAGAAGTGTTCCCTCCATAATTTAAGTATGCTCTGGGTATCGGTGGCTAGATCACCTTGGGGGGTTCTACAGGAGTATGCTCCGGTCTTGAAACCTTCTGTAAGCCGCCGCATTTTTTCGTAGAATTTTCGAGCATTACCCCTGTCGGCCAGCTTGTCAAGCTGCTCGTACTCACGCATTTCGGCCTCTTTCTTCTTCTGTCTGAAAATGCGTCTCGCTTCCCTCTTCAACTCTCGGTATCTATCCCATCCCGCACGTGTTGTGGTCGATCGTAACGTTGCGAGGTAGGCAGCCTGTTTTCTCTCCGCTGCGACACGGCACTCTTCGTCGTACCAGCTGTTCTTTTGCACTTTCCGAAAACCAATGGTTTCGGTTGCAGCTGTACGTAAGGAGTTTGAAATGCCGTCCCACAGTTCCCTTATACCGAGTTGTTGACGAGTGCTCTCAGAGAGCAGGAGTGCAAGCCGAGTAGAGAATCGTTCGGCTGTCTGTTGTGATTGCAGCTTCTCGACGTCGACGTTTACCGACCGTAGTACCAAAGATAGCTTCTTTGCCCACCCTGGCGTTGAAGTCGCCAAGCACGATTTTTACATCGTGACGGGGGCATCTCACATAAGTGCGCTCCAAGCACTCATAAAAAGCATCTTTGGTCACATCGTCCTTCTCTTCCGTCGGGGCGTGGGCGCAAATCAGCGATATGTTGAAGAACCTCGCTTTGATGCGGATTGTGGCTAGACGTTCATTCACCGCAGTGAATGATAGTACTCGGCGACGGAGTCTCTCTCCCACCACGAATCCCACACCAAACTTGCGCTCCTTTATATGGCCACTGTAGTAAATGTCACAAGGACCTACACGTCTCTGTCCTTGTCCCGTCCATCGCATTTCTTGGACGGCGGTGATGTCAGCCTTTGTTTTCACGAGGACATCAACCAGCTGGGCAGTGGCACCTTCCCAGTTAAGGGACCGGACATTCCAGGTGCATGCCCTCAATTCGTAGTCCTTATTTCGTTTGCCATGGTCGTCATCAAAAGGGGGGTCTCTCATCCGAGGCTGGTTATGACTATTCACTGGAGTGTTTTTTTTTTACGTGGCGGGTCCCAAACCCAGCGCACAACCCTATGCAGGGGATGTTTCGCCTTCTCACGTTAGCTCGCCTTCAAACGGATGTTCTTAGGCTACCCAGAGGATACTTGGTCAAAGACCGGAAGTCGTGAGCTGCTTGAGTCACATGTAAAAGAATCGTTTCTGGCCACTCCCAAGTGAATGGCAATCAGAGAACTTTCCTCACTTGCGTGAACTTCTACACATGACTCCATCCTCCAGGTCCGATTTTACCATTCGGTTGTGAAATCAGCACAAAGGAACAACAACCCCCACACCGAACATTTCATATGGCTGAAGCATATAATGCGATATCTAGCAGCAACAAAAGACTTGAAACTGAACTTCCACGGTTGTGGGCAGGCGCTTGGAGGCTACGTAGTGCTGACTGGGAAGGTGATATGAGTGATCGTCGATCATACACCGAGTACGTGTTCTTCCTGGCAGGTGCACTAATAATCCATATAGTGAGTTATATATATATATGTCAAAATATAATTATTTCTGTTAGTTAGGCCGATTTTAATATAGATAGTTGGGGCCCGTTGTCAGTTACAAATTCTATAAATCGATCCACACCCCATTATGAGTGTAGTTAGTTCAAAATTTCGCGTACCGAATGTTTAATTAATATATAATTAAGTTTTGCACGTATCATGCACGAGGTTAATTCTTACGAATTTCGTGTGGTTTTATCTCTAAACATTGGAAGGCTTGGTATAAATGCAGAGCAGTTTTGTTTTCTTATTTACTAGCGGTGAATAAGGAGAGCTTCCAAGACATTTACAAATACTTTAGCGAGCATTACATAAACATGAAATTCGTATTTACATATACATATATGTATATGTATATTCCTCCCAAATGAGAATGAATGGCAAAAATAATGTAAAGCTTACTGAGGTCAAATATTGTTATTGAGTTTACTGCTACTTTGCCCGGATACTTTCAAATTATTTAAAAGCATTCCCAATTGTGACAAGCCATGAGGTCCCTTATTATGGAATGAAAGCAGGCAACGTAAATAGCTTATAGATGGTTAACTTGAGCAACAAAGTTAAGTTATTCGTTTGTAATTAAAAAAACTTAAAAGAATGCGAAAATATTTCAGTAATTTTTAAATAAACAGTTATTAATATAATTAAGTTAAAAAGAAAATATTAATTCTGCTCATCTTTAACTTTTTATTTGCACTATTCTCATCATTTATAAAAATCAATTTATTACACTCTTGCAAACAGTTGCCACAGAGTAATATAGTTTTTTTTTTCACCTAACGTATCATCGAAAACTAAACGAGATAGATTAGGGTTATATATATATATAAAGGATCAGGATGACGAGAAAAGTGGAAATCCGATTGACTGTCTATCTGTCCGTCCGTGCAAGGTGTAACTTGAGTAAAAATTGAGATATCTTGATGAAATTTGGTGTGCATAATCGGACCATTGCTACACCCACATAACACCATTAACTGAAAACTTATAAAGTGCTATAACTAAGCGCTGAATAATTATATATATAAAAATCCAATTTGGCGCAAGGGATTTGGCCAAGAGAACCTGTGGGCCAAATAATTAAAAAAAAAACAAGTTTTCTAACCCACGAAAGAATATTATAAGAGCCTCTACCGACAGAGTGGAATGGAACGCAATAAATTCATAACTAATTACGTCAGAGACATTAAATTTTACCACCGAGATAGTATGAGAAGGCTTTATGAGAGTCGGTGTGGAAATTCGATGATTGGCGTGGCACCGCTTAGTTTTTGGTGAAAGCCCATATTCTTGCAGTAATAATTCCCTCAAAGTACGGAACCCTTTGAGCGAAAATTGTCCAAGTCCAACCAAAACTGTTCAAGACCCTAAGTACCGAAAATGTGGACCCCAGTATCTATAGTTGACTTTTGGTCAAAAATATCGGTCAATGTGTGAGATATAAAATTGAAATTCATGGATAATCCTTCTCTGACAATGGTGTATCTGTATGTCAAATATTGGGCGAAACAGGCCAATGGCTTAGGGAAGCATACATATGTATATACCTGATATGTTATAATATACAGATTTTAGAACTCCCAGGTGACCTTATGCTGGATATATCAGTCAATGTTTGAGTTGTCTCAATAATGGATAATACAAGTATTGTGAAAAACCGCACTGAAGTGGAAACAACCTTTGATATCATTCGTTTTATTGTGGTGGATTTGAAATTTTTAGATCAATTTTAAGTGCATTGCGGGATAGTTTATTTTTTGATTTTTCCCCAAGGTCAATTTTATGTAGTTGTTTGAATAGACAATATCAAAACAACAACGAAAACAAATTAACTGAAGTACATACATCTAGAGGGCTTTCCAACAAGAGTGTTATGATTTCTTTTCCAAAAAAAAACACACACACAAGTAGTTGTAGTTGTTGTCCGATTTCATTCCTTTTCACAGTGTATGATAGGAATATTTGGTACACACCAAATTTGGTTCAAATTGGTCAGGCAACTCCTGAGGTAAAGGTTCTGCGGAAGATTTGTGATCCTTTGCACGTTGGCTACAGCGAATACGCATTCGATGGAACGATGAACTGTATGAGATATACGACGACATTGATATGGTTCAGCAAATTAAAAAACAGCGGATACGCTGGCTAGGTCATGGCATGCACTTTGATATACTGTATTGATACTTCGTGAATTTTTTCCCAATTTTCAACCAATATCGCGCAGGAACCTCCGTATGTCTGATTTAGCTTCGTGTGACTTTTAGGTATTCAGCAAACTAAAACGATCGTTCCCGGTTTTGAGTCAATTGAAAACATTAAACGTGAATCGCTACGCGCATTGAAGGCTATTCCGGAAATTGACTTTAACAAGTGTTTCGTGGATTGGAAAAAACATTGGTACAAGTGTGTTGGAATCAAAGGGAATTACTTTGAAGAGGATGACATAGATTTTGCAGAATAAATTAAGAGTTTTTAAATTAATGTCAGGAATACAACGTTCCTAATTGACTTCTAAATCTTGGAGAGAGTGTTGTGTTAATTCACAACTTTGTGGAGGCCATTCAATGTCATAATTTTTTCAAATAATCGAATCTTCTCCCACAAATATAATAGGTAAAGTCAACCAAAATCTCAGTTCGTATTTCTTGTGATACGAATGGGCGGAAGGTCTTTGACGGCTACTTTCAATTCTATGGCTCTTGCCATAAGTTCATTGTTTTAAAGTTATATCAAGGACCAACCTTCAAGTATTGGTGAAGAAAGCAGGTTCGCAACCCACATTCACAATGCTTATATTGCTACATATAATAAATTCAAGAAGAGACCCAAAGTGGAGAACTCCGGTAATAGTTATATTTATAAGGCTAGGACAACGATTTTATCCATTTGTTTATCTAAACAAGCTCTCTCAATTTTACTCACATATTGACCTAAATTTGCTCTATAAGTCACTTATTATTCCCTTCCTGCTATATGCTGCAGACGCATGGACGATGACAACATCTGATGAGTCGACGTTACGAGTTTTCGAGAGAAAGGTTCTGCGGAAGATTTGTGATCCTTTGCACGTTGGCTACAGCGAATACGCATTCGATGGAACGATGAACTGTATGAGATATACGACGACATTGATATGGTTCAGCAAATTAAAAAACAGCGGATACGCTGGCTAGGTCATGGCATGCACTTTGATATACTGTATTGATACTTCGTGAATTTTTTCCCAATTTTCAACCAATATCGCGCAGGAACCTCCGTATGCCTGATTTAGCTTCGTGTGACTTCTAGTTATTCGGCAAAATCAAACGATCATTACCGGGTTTGAAGGAATAAAGTCAATTGGAAGGTCGAATATCCTTATTTTACCTGTATACGTAGGCTGCTATATATATTTCTGGACTAGGCAACACTAAGTGCTCCCAGGTGCAATCTGACATTTCATGAACATTTTCGTGTGATCATTTTTCACAACTTTCGACGTGGATTATCACGACAAGAGTGCATCGATGAACTAAAATCTTTGTATGGCTATGAAGCACCATCCTATAGCACTGTGAAAAACTGTTACAATGAATTCAATCGTGTCCGACGCTCGCTCAAAGACGAATTCCGTGAAGGTCGTCCAAAAACAGCCGTTGTGCCAGAAAACATCGTTGCCGTACGTGAACTAATAATGCAAGACCGTCATGTAACATACCTTCAGATAGAGGCATGCCTTTGCATTTCTCCCACCAGCATACATTCGATATTGCATGAACACCTGGTCTTGTTGGATCCCGCACAATTTGACAATCGCTCAAAAAAAGGCTCGTGTGGATTGGTGTAAAGAAATGCTGAAAAAATACGATCGCGGTGCTTCAAAAGACGTTTATAAGATCGTCACAGGTGACGAATCATGGATCTATGCGTATGAGCCCGAAACAAAACAGCAATCGACCGTGTGGGTCTTCCAAGACGAGCCAAATCCAACGAAAAACATTTTCGTTGATAAATATTCCTATTTTCATTATTAGGCCAGAAGTATATATAGCAGCCCTCGTATAAGGTAAGCATTAAACCAATTATCCAGGGGCGTGAATGGTTATATATATATATATTTTCGTTTATATTCTTTGAATCCAATACAGTATTCCGCTGCTTTTAGGAAAGTTTGTTTTATACTTTTCCAGTCGTTAGTTGGAGTGTATTCTGTTTCATTTAGCGATTCGATAAACCTTGCGCGGGTAGATTCATCTTTCAGTTTCTCTACGTCGAATTTTTTCTGTGTCTTCTTTTTCGAGTTGCTAATTGCCGCAACTTTGAGTCTGACTGACGCAATTAGGAGATGATGGTCACTGGCAATATTAGCTCCACGTTTATTCCGCGTATCCATCAGGGAACCACGCCATTTACGACTGATTGCTATGTGATCAATCTGATTTTCAGTCATTCGATCTGGAGATGTCCAAGTTATTTTGTGGACGCGTTTATGATTGAATAGTGTTCCTCCTATAACAAGATTAAAATTAGCGCAAAGCTCTGTGAACATCTCGCCATTCTCAGTCATCGTGCCTAACCCGTGCCGGCCCATCGTCGCTTCTAACCCCTTATTGTGATGACCAACTTGGGCATTCATATCACCCATTAAGATGACTATATCACCCCTATTGATTTCACTCATTACTTGAATGGTTATAGTTCGATTTTAACAATTTTTGGTCATCAGATGAGGGACGTCTTGAAGGTACTATTCGTGAAAGAGTTATTAGAAAAAATTTATTTAGAAAACTAAGAAACTTTTTTTTACACATAAAAGGATTTTATCATTTTGGTACGCTGCGTTTTAATTGATTCAAAATAGCAATGCAAGAGAAATATTCACATAAATCAATTGTGCGCAGCTTTTTAAATTAAGAATAAAATAAAAACCAATTTTATAAATATGGTATATCGTATGCATTGATGTTCGACGATGAATGTCTCGTTAACGCTAACTTAATCGAAAAATTATACGACACTTTCTGGGAATTCAAACAACATAACGCTTCTTTACTTTCAGGGTAATGATTTTGATTTATTACAGGAAATACTGCAATTTTCCTGCTGTTGGGCTTTTTGATGATTTCATATAGTCTGCTTTATATTACGTTTATTGGAGCAGCATCTCGCTTCAAAATATGCGTTAAATAAATGTTTCTGATATTGGAATATTATGCAAATGCAAATTGCTTTATTTGCATAATTTTCAACGTTATTTGAATAATCCTGCACAGTATATCCAAACGACCTGGCTTAGTGTAAAAATCTCTTTTTACTCCATAACAATTTTCTTCCTGAAATCATAAAACGTATGCGTACAAGAGAAATGCAAGTTTTTTAATAATACCCTCTACAATAGTTTGTGACAAAACAGAGGCATTTCTTAAAATGGAAAGTGTTTCAATAAAATAGTAACAAAAAAGTAAGGTATAACCGAATTTTCAAACCATCAAAGGTGAAATTCTTCTAGGTATTTGCAAAACTTTGTATTGAGGTAAGGATTAGGTAAATTCGGGTGTACCCGAATATTTAATTCGTGTCCGAGCTATTTAAAGCAAAATCAATCAAAGTAATTACAATGATATGTGGTACAAACTCAACCCAAAAGGCTTAAGGGGTTACATGGGTTGCCTCGGGTAAAACAGCCCTTTTTCAACATTTTTTATTTGAGTTTTTCATTGTTACAAACATACATTATTATCAAAGAAATTCTGAAATTTTTTGGGAAAAATATTTTAAATTCGGCTATTGCGACGCAATTTCAGATGACCCTCGAAAAAAGATGGGCTCGCGTTGGCAGGATAACTCCACTTCTTACAGGATCATCTGAAGTGAAAAAATACGTGTTTAGTTGAAACCTTAACTTCGAACTTTTACGAAGAAAAAGAAATGGAAACTGGATTTTTGCCAGACATTTTTAGAAAAAAATGAAATTTTCAAGATTTTTTTTTCAAATAGTTCTTATTGCATTAACTTTTGGCGTTATTCAATTATACTTGAGAACATGATACCACACAATCTTATGAGGATAATATTGGCTTGTCAAAAAAGTCTTGCGGTATTTTTATTGAATCAATTCGTGTGACTCGAAGCTTCTTCAAACGGTTTATGACGGTTTGATGACGACTATGCCGGTCTCTTTCGACCAATTCAGCGATTTTATCGCAATTTTCGACGACAAGCCTTCTGAAGCGTGGCGCATCTTCGACCACCTCTACACCAGAACGAAAACGTTGAAATCATCGTTGTGCGGTGGAAATGGAAACTGTATCGGGTCCATAAACTGCACAAATTTTATTGGCGGCTTGAGATGCATTTTTGCCTTTATCGTAGTAGTACTGTAAAATATGCCGTATTTTCTCTTTATTTTGCTCCATGTTTTCGATGCTATAACTCACGAGCGACTTAAAAGAAACTACAATCAATCAAACACGTGTGAAATGAACTTTCCATGAGCATGACCCGATGCGACGTATAAAACTAGAACTACGCGCTTTCAGCACTACGCGCTTTCAGCACCAACTAAGACTAACGAAAATCGTTATATGTAGTATATGGGTGTTGGTGTAATTCGTCGACTGAATACACACATTATCAGGATTAAATTATAGTATAGTATATCTAATATTTCACTTAGTTTTGCTAAGATATCTTACATATCAATATATATGTAGTGTAAAGCCAAAAGCAAGTTTGAAATTCTGATTTAAGGCCGAAGGAGCTAGTCGTAGTATTGACCCAATTTAAACATTTTAGGCATCACGACATGTTATTACCAGAACGACTCTCTCTGGGTTTCATTAAGATACCTTATAGATTGACCTACTGTATATACATATAAGGAATACATTCAAGCAGTTGTTTTAAAATTCTTATATTAGGTAATGGGAGCTAGAAAAGTACTCACTTAATTTCATACATTTTAGTCAGAACAACTCACTGTTCGAAAATCTCTATATTATGTATACGGTATACAAGTATACTTTATCGGGAAATAAATAAGAAAGGCTAAGTTCAGGAGTGACCGCATTTTGCGGTCACAGGTGGGAAATATTTTCAGGTGTTATTTTTGTAGTATGAATTGGTTCTACATAAAGCAATGTTGAAATAAATTCAATATTAACAAAGTTGGTGTGTAAGCGAACATTTTATACTCTTACATGTACCAAGCCGGCTAAATATAATACTTTCAGCTATTGACAATATTAAAAATATAGCGAAAGGGTTCAACTTTATTATGTGACAAAATTGTGAATGGATTACAATCAAATTTGGTATTATATTAACTTGAAGGTCACAGACTCCCTAGGTTTTATTACTATACTTTACTTCTTGTCAGCGAAAATTATACTCAATTTGGGTGGTACAAAGATACACCGTTATTAGAAAACACGCCCTCTTAATTTCGTTAATAATAGAAAGCCTTTGTTAATAATTTAAAATTCTTAATATATTCTTCAAAATCTTTGTCGTCCTCCTCAAAGTAATTCTCTTTGGCCTCAATACATTTGTGCCAACGATATTTCCAATCCTCGTAGCAGTTGTTAAAGTCAATTTCTAGAATAGCTTTCAATCCGCGTTGCGAAGAAAATAGTAAGACTTTTTAATTTAAAAAATTATCGCGCGAAACCCCATTGGTCGAAATATTTTTTTTTTCTAGGTCGGTATTACTGATTAGTATATCTGTTTAGATTTAGTGTTTAGAATAATTATTCAATTATTCGGAGGAAGACCACCACTCCGTTGGAAAGACCAAGTGAAGAAGGACCTTCCACTCTGCAATTGGCGAAAAGGAAGAACGACTGGGACGTTGTTTTAAACTCGACTATAACTGTGTAAGCGGTGTGTCGGATCTGCGTTGGGCTGGGCAAAGTGGAAAATTGTTTCCTTATTCTTTTCTACTATTTCGCAGCCTCGGCAGATGTTTTTGCTGTTCTTTGTATTCCATTTAATTTTCTGATGTTGTATTGTTTCTTAAGCATTGGCCACCGTACCAGTCCTCCATATGTAAGTATAGGTCTAATGACAGCCGTATACATACAAGTTTTCTTCTTAGTACAACTTTCTCTTGAACAAATTTAGCTGTGAATACATTGAGTTCATTGTTTTCGATGTTAGAGGTGAGGAAAATAGTATCGACGTATAAGATATTATTTTCCTCACAATTTTTAACCATTTCAATTAAATCTTCTGCATTTAATTCCTGATCTTGCATTAATTCATTAATATCTGCTCATATCGACAAAGTCTTCTTCACCTAGTTCTTGCCCAACTCAATTATCTGAGAAAATTCTTCTTCCAAAGATTTGTTATAACTCTCACCATTAAATATATCAGGCCATAAAGATATCCAACAGGCATGCAGCGTTGATTTTTTAATCTCCATATATGACAGGCTTATGTGTTTGATACAACCCAACATTGTAAATTTTTTCCAAGCCTCAATAGAATGATTTGTTTATATATAGGACCATGAAAGTCAAAATTATTCCTTGGTCGAGGGGTTGCAGCAAAGAAATCGTATTTGGAGGTAAATACGCAACTTCAACATTTTAATGCTGCAAGTCTTGGGTGTCCTGGGGCCTTATCAAGAACTAGAGGGGCTTTAAAAAGTAGCTCATTGTTGATTAAATACTTTTCCACATCTAGCACGAACCAAGGTCTTTTATTGGCTTCCCAATAAACGGGTAGATTGTTAACACTAGAAAGACGGGAGCTTAGTACTTGCATATATCTACATACATATGTATATAGCCTGAAAGCAGTCAAAATGATTGCATTGGGAAAAAATAACTAATTCGCAAAGAAATTTGTTTATCATTAATTTTATTATATTTTATATCACTTACAGTCATATAACAAACAGTCATATAGCAAAAATTATTTTTTCTGTTCTCTGTGTCCTTACAATATATAGAAGCAAATCGAACAAAAGAGTGGCTGTTCTCTTTTGTTCGGTTTGCTTTTAAATATTGTAAGGACACAATTTTCTGATCTATATAAGAGAGTGGAAAAACGAGGCATGATTCGACTGTTTGGCTGCTTTGGGTAATTCTCTTTTATTTCCTCTAATAGTTCCAACTAATATAGTTTCTTGGACAATAATTTCGTCGCTAGTGTTAGGTTCGGAAAAAAGTTGTCGGTCGTGACATTTATTCAACACCCTGTATATGGATCGACAAGTTTCAAAACCACGTATTCGCTTATAAGCATTGACGATGATCGCTGTTCATCTTTCCCCAAGTAAGCAAAGCCATTCAACACGTACTTTCTATAACGTCTGATGCAAGCCAGAATTTGATGCTAAATTTATTCGGTTTATTAGGCATATAAACTTGCACCTAGCTTTTGTTGGGAATACTTTTTCGTCAATTGTTATGTTTTGCCCTGGTTGATAGCAAGCTTGACTGTTTTTAATAAACTTTTTCCATACCAAGGCAAATTTATTTGTTCGGATGCGTGTACTTCTTTCAGTCCTTTTGTCAAAACGAATAAAACGCAGAATTTGCTTGAATTTATCTCGGGACATAGTTCTTCTGAAAAATTCGGGACCCCACTTGACTGACCATAAATAACATAGTTTTAAATTTTCTGAGCATATAAAATGCCATTAAGAGCACATATTTCCTGCAGTGTAGTTTTCCAATCGTAATCCAAAATTCGGCGGGGTTCTTCTTCTGTGCACTTTTTTATATGTTTGACAATATAATCGTTTATTATCAACGAGAATGCACTGACAAGATGTTGGTCCTGTTGGTCCTGGCACACCCATGAAAATACACAGATGGTAGCCTTCCGGGAATACCGCCTTCGTCAAATTTGTCCACACAGTACCATCTGCAGCTGTTTCGGTCTCCTGAGAGGTATTTTTAGTTTCTTCATCTGAATTATGAAGCCCTACGCCTTTTCCTGGGCACATTGGTGACATGTTCATTTTCATCAATGGTGGTCACCTCTTCCTCGCTCTCTTCAGCATCAGATGTCTCACTTGGAATATGATCCGATTTATCTTCAGATGATAGTTCCCTCCTCGTTGCATTTGATTGTATATCGGAGCACTCTTCAACTATCTTTCTTAGCTTTTCTAAAAGTGCTCTTCTGTTGCACATTTCTTTTACTAATACATTTTTATGTTGTAGAAAAAGTCACACAATTATTTAAATCACTATTTTTTTAATTGAAATTCAAAAGCAGTCCAAATGATTTGCTTAGACAATCTAGTGTTAATATTCAAACCTTTAAACGATCGTGGTCAGTTAGCTTTGCCAATTACAAATGGCTTCATAATACACATGTTCTCCAGAAGCATTACTACAAAGAAGAATCTTTATACGATCTTTTGCAGCCTTATGAGCGTTTATTGATTTGCTATGTTTTGCTAGAAAGGTTCTCTGAGGCATTTTATTCCAAAATAAATCATATTCATCTGCATTAAATATCTGGTCCGGACTATATGACGTTGCGGTAATAATTTCAACAAACTATTGTGCTTCTTCCGAATTAGCAGATGCTTGTTCGTCTTTTAATTTCTATGAAAGGAATGTCTTTAAATCGCTGGAACCAGCGACGACTTGCGTTAAAAACCATCTTAACCGCACAGGTAAACTGCACTTGATTTTGCAGGGTGTCATAAATATTATAATTCTTTTTTGATTTCGGTCTTCTACCCATATTATTTAAGTCTTTTCCATGCTTTCCATAATATCATTTCTAACCTATGACGTTAGACTCATTTTTCTCTTCATCTCATTTTTCGTAAATTTTGTTTTGCCATAGGGGGAAAACGGAAAGGGGATTTTGTGTTTTGTGAAAGTATAACAGAATATACTATGACAATAGCATGAAGCGTTATCAGATTTAAAATTAACTAACTAAAAAAGATTGCCAGATTTTAAGCAAAGTTAAAATAAATTAAGTAAAAGTAAAAAAGTCTGTAATTTTTTTTTATTTAAAAAACCACGTAAACCGTGGTACACGTGTATTAGTCTTATGAGGAAAACGCTAACCAAATAATTTGAAGTAATTTTAATAGCGATTAGAGAAACGTCGAGATTTTTCCTTAGATTAAGCGTTAAACCTCTTTATTTTTAAGACTTGTTCACTTAATTTCATTAAAATATCACATATTTATATCGACCGACATAAACGGTTTAAAGTCAACATAGCTGTATCGCGTATATTGGGTCTAGGTAATTTTTCCGTTACCTAAGTATATTCGAGATCATGTTTCCAACGCATTAACTGACATATGTATTTGGCATATATGGAAGTTGGGTTAGTTTATGAATAAATTTCACATATTTTCAGATTTAATCTCTTACAAAGGGGCTCACGACATACGAAGTGTGTTCAAAAAGTATTGCGAATTTTGTGTTTTTTCAAAAATTATTAATTTATTCATGAATATCTTTTTTGTCCCCTTCAAAGTAATCCCCATGAGATATTATACTCTTGTGCCAATCTTCGAAGCACTTCAAAATATCATTTTTTTTATCTTCTTCAGCTCCTCCTTCGATGCCGTCTTTATCTCGTCAAGAGAAGTTTAACGTCGTCCTTCAATTAAATGAACATTCAAAATGGCCGAACTTGTTGGCATAAGTGAGAGACATGAGTACATAACGCCACGAAAAATTCGAAATTCGAATATACGTAACCTGCGAAAATTCAAAATTCGCGATACTTTTTGAACACACCTCGTACTATTACAGCAGTCAACAGCATTTTTGCACATTATACATTCCTTATTTTTGTTACTTGTTACTTTTATACCCTAAAATAAGTATTATAACTTTCGTCTTCGTAAAGAAATTAAAAAATACACAAAATTTTTCATAAGTATATATGTATTTATATATTCTTTTCCCGTCTTGTGCCCAAATAAAGCTCCAATAATGCTTTAAGTATACTGACCTTGGTAACGTCCATTATATGTTGATAACCTTGTTCTTCCGAATAAGCTCCCATATTGCCTTTAAGTTTATCTAAATGATGATATGACATATGCATTGTTAGAAACATTCTACATACACAGTTACGATTTTTTTAATATATGTATATATGCCTATATATGTTTACGTACATATATAGACAGACAGATAGATTTACATACATATATAACTCAAACCTTGATCGACATAAGGTTTGTTAGAAAAACTAAAGTCATTATATGTAGTATATGGGAGTTGGGGTGGTATAGACCCGATTTTATCTATTTTAGCCTCGATATATTCATGGATGCTTAATTTGAGTACTAGAAAATGAAAGATTGAGGTTAAATAAAAAATTGTTTTATATAACAAGTAGACGTTGTTGTAGTGCCCATTTTCGCAGTGTGACGTAGGAATGTCAGTATATTATTATTGACCGAATTTGATTGAAATCGGTTTAGCTGTTCTCGAAATATTGCTTTGCACCTAAATGTGGGCAGTGCCATGTGCATTGTAAAATTTTGATAGCGACTTCTGTAAAGCTCTTTATGGATTTATCTCGCTTTTAGTAGTTTCTAACAAAAAATATTTTTAAAATGGTGGTAGGGTTGTGACTAAATGAGCCTCAGACCCCTCTCACAGTATAATACTGTCACACCACATCTTCCTTACACACCACTTCTTACATTCCACATCACGCTCACACAAATACCATCCCATCATGAATACCTTGTTTGTGTTGCAGCGCCGTTTGATGATATAATCTCCCTATTCTATTCCGTGTCGTATTCTTGTATGTTCTTCTGCTTGGTTTTGGTAGGACACTTCAATTCTTTTCTAACTTCTTGGGATATAAGACAGTGGAATGCTTGGTTTGTATATATTTTCAAGCCTTTGAACCATTGTTATTTGCCTATACCATAGCAGAGTGCACGAGTGGTTTTAACGTTTTCAAAGTGGTCGTGAGGACATAAATGACGATCAACATGCGCGCGAATCAAAATCTATGATCACAGGAAATTCCATCGAAACTATGCGTGAATTCATCAAAACTCAGCCGAAATTTTCATCTCCAAAACATCGATTTATCGCATTTTTACCGAACATTTGGGCTTACGAAAGGCGTGTGCCGGTTTGTTCCACACAAATTGACTGACGTCCAAAAATTGCTCAAAATCCAACATTCGAAGGACACACAATTTAACTATTAACCACTCCTCGTATTTACATGATTTGGCACCGTGCGACTTCTTCCTTTTTGAAAAATGCAAACTCTGAGTGGGGACCCGCAGTACTCGTATTCTCGAGTATATAGCTCAGCACCATATTCGACAATCTGACGTCGATCTTCACCCATCGTTCTTGCACCATGCTCTGTGAGGAGGAGTTACCGTCTTTAATGACTACTTGTAGATAATCTCTAGCTACAACGCAGAAATATTTTGCTGTTGTTATGTTACTCTGCTCCCCTTCACTCCGCCTAGGTTTCTTGGGTCTTGCGGTTGACTGATTGAACGATTCCTTTTTTGAGAACTGCTCGGGTTTGAACTTTCTCTTTTAGTCCGGATTGCTTCCTTTTCAGGAAGATTTTGTAATCCTCCACTGTCTTTTTAAAGTGCCTGATTTCATTATCATCAACTGGCGTGCCGGCTGTCTGATCTTTGACAATCTTACCAACTGTAAATACTGTCCTCTGGTACCGGGTTTTCCTCAGTTGATTCTGGGAATTTTTTCGTTTCTTGCACTGGTTGTCTCCTTTAGCTACCAGTGCACTTTGGTTGGTGCTCATGGCAGCTTTGGAGGTGAAGGCTTCCACTGCTGATTTGATATCGAATTCCGATATGTTGCTGTTCCCGGTTTCATCGCGGTTGTTGTTATTGTAGTTGTATTTTCTTTGTTCATGTTTGGTCGCACGAATATGTCAGAAAGTGTTGGTTACTCGTCCGCAGAGCAGGTAGGCATAGAGAAGGCATTTAATATGCAACATTGCCAACGTGCTTCAATTCAGAATTTTCGCCATTGAAAGCGGTCCCGTAAAATAAGCGGCACCGTTTGTTCAATCGCGTTTGTCACGACTCACTTAGATTTCATCATCCAACTCGCAAGGTTCTAGTTCGTTGTGTTACAAAAAATATTATTTAATAAAAACTATTACTTCTTATAAAAATATTACTGGCGCATTCGGTAAGATCTGCGCAAAAGATCCTAAATAAAAAAGGACTTATTCGTCTAAAATACTCTGAACAACGAGTCGGGCTGAACCTTTTTTTTAAATACACACAATCGTGTAAAGGCCAAAATTAAACTAAAATAAACTAAAATAAAAAATAAATAAATAATTTTGATACATTTTAAATAAAGTAGCTTTTCAAGCTAGCAAAAAACACAATATGTGTAGTGAAAAAAAATTGTATATCGTTTAAAACAAAAAGGAAGATCCAAACTTCAACACCGTAACCCTAAACCAGAGAATGTTTATAATAAAGAAGGCAAAGAACGTTTATAATAGAGAAGGTTCACGTTTCAAATATCGTAACTTTGCGAAGGGGTAATGGGCAGAGATGAGGGAGTCTCGCCACAGACAAATTATAAGCGTATTTCAACACGAACATAGCAGAATTGAGCATTTTCAGTGTTAACTGAGAAAAATCATGCTAATTCCAATGTAAACAAATTTACACCTACAGATTCGTTTATTTATATTTGATCCAGAGACCTGCATTGAGTATGATCGATCCGGTTTGATCAGCCACGCTCAGCGGTTCGCAACAAAATTGTTCGATCGAGTTTCGTGCTCAAAACGAAGGAGTTCGATCAATTGATTTGATTGCTCTGCTTACTGATTGAAACTGATTGTTCGGTTCCGGTATGATGATTGGAAATGATTGTACAGAAAAACACGATCAAGTCCAATGATGCACGAAAACTCATACATCGATCAAGTGTGCGTTTGAATTGATTGTGATTGAACCAATCAGATCGAGAATTGCCCTGCAAATATGTATGTGCATAGTTTGTATGTACATATTTGTGTGTTTTAACGGAAACAATGTGGGATGCATAAAATCCAATACATTACTGCATATATTTCTTCATTTTTAACGCTTAAAACTAAAATTCAATTAATGCTTAAAATTAATAAACAAAGGCAATGCTTAAAATATTAGGGAATACAAATTTCAAATTTTTATCACTTCTTCATTGAGATCAACAAAAACTTAAAATTAAAAGAAGGTAATAAACTTGGTTTCT
This sequence comes from Bactrocera dorsalis, assembly GCF_023373825.1. NCBI lineage: Eukaryota > Metazoa > Arthropoda > Insecta > Diptera > Tephritidae > Bactrocera > Bactrocera dorsalis. Next base: position 21,760,721 of record NC_064306.1, on the reverse strand, counting down.
TAATCGCTAAAACTTTTAAAAAATGAATTTAAAAAAAAAATAGATTATCAACTGAACATGGTCCGAGCCTATTTCTTTTTTCAGTTATAATATTTCCAGCTAAAGAAAAAGAACGCTCAGCGACTGCGCTGCTGGCAGGAACCACCCGGTATGACCAAAGGGTATGATTGTGATCGATCGGAATGCAAGCAGCATTCTCGAACATTCTTTGCTGCTCACACAAGGCTTTCGATCGAGAAAAATCATGACGAAACCAACAACAGTGATTGGAACTGAATGTTCGCTTTGAGCACGCTCGCTTACGATCATTAATTTTTGTTGAAGCAAAGTTTTCCGTCACAAAAAATCTGAGTCAATGATCGGGTATGATTGAAAAAATTGTGATCGTTGCAGCTCTCTGATTTGATCCGTATTTGGTATCAAAGCATATACTTAGTACATAAGTATGTTAAAATTTACATGTGTATTTCATGATGATTCCATAAAATCATTAAAAATATATAATAGAGTAAGGTATGTATTATTACCCAAATAATTAATATGGGTTTATGGTGATTAGTTTTAAATTTACACATTTACATTAAAAGTTCTTAAAAGATCAAACGGTCGCACATGTCCACATAAGTATGTATACAAGTATAATGTATGTATGCGTGCATGTAAACAAATATGACAGGCCATACGCATATGTATGTAAATATGTACACTGAATGCTTCATGCGAAATTTCCGTTGACATGGACAATCACGTTTGTCAAAAAGTCAATGTGTCGAAGGACCGGCAAGACGACAACATTGTGTTGTTGGTAGAAAATGGGCTGTGCCGAAAAAATAAGCGAACGATCGCCGATTGTCACCGCTTCCCTTGCCACTGTAACAGCTTCGGCAACAAACTTGCATAAATATGCATGATGATACATACATATATGAGCGTGCAAATATATCTACGCAGATATTTGCGAGCTACGGAAAAATATTTTAGAATTGACAAATATTATAAATCGACAACTGCTATGTTGCCAATTTTGTCACTCCGTGTTTTTCTGCGTTTTGCGAGTTTGCATCAGAAAGTTGTTCAATTTATGATTTTTAGCTTTTGCTATCGTCGCGAAAAGACACTTGTCGACAAAGACATGCTCGGGGAGATGATGTTTGCTTTTATGAATGAAGCGAGTTTGCCTGTTGAAAGTGCGCTTGCGTTCATGAATGAAAAAATAAAAAGCAGCGCGCACATGTTATTATTGATAAGTGATAATATGATTTGAATTCGCGAAAGTGAACATAAACACATTCAGTATGTAACACAATTGAGCAAATAAAATCAAATATTCCTGATTTTTAAATTTTTTTGCACTAAGCAACTTATTACGAAAAGAATATATGGGCATTTTGACGGTAAAGGAAGAACATTCGTACGCTTTTAAGTGCGTCCAAAACAAAGAAGACAAAGGAAAAGTTTATATATATTGACATTGTTTTGAAGGGCTGGCGCAGTACTAGATTTTAATATATACGGGAAGGTTCTACTACAAATAAGTACGTAGTTATAAGCAATTATAAAGTGATACCGACGCGGCAAAAATATAAGTTTTTTTGAGGCGCATTCAGAAATATACAAAATTCAGCAAATTAAGGATTTATATATATATGAAAATATATGGGCCATTCCATCAATTGCCGACACGGTTTTGTAACCGTGTTTCTCCAATTTTGACGAAACTTTAGAATATCATAATATAGACTAAAATAAGAATATCTGTAAACTTTTTAGTGGCCAAAGTTGCTCCATTGTTTTTTGGCGAGCACTTCAAATTGAGATCAAACAAAAAAATTACTTTTTCTTTTATTTTTTAACGACCTCTAAATTGAGTGAAAAAAATTTTGAAGTTATCCATTTTTATGTAAAAAAATCTCAGCTTTCTGATAAAAATATTTTCAGAATCAAAAAAAAATTTCAAAATAAAAAAAAAACATGTTTTTTTCAAAAATCCCGCTTTTTGTGCTCTTCCCCCACTTTTTTTTTTCATAATTGACATTTTTATTCCATTCCTCGTTAAATTTTACATAAGAATCAGTGTTCAAAAATATGGGACTCTGATCCCATCAACAGCGCATATTTTTATGAATGAAGACAGTGATTTCCTCTTAATTCAAGTCTAAGAATACAATTTACATTTTTACCTCCTTCACACAACCTTCTAAGCGAACAGACTACGGCGTATAGCGACAATTTAACGAGGAAAGTTGGTGGAAAATCACAAAAACCCGGATTTTTTGGAAAATAATGTTTTTTTTTGGATTTTGAGCGTCAACTTTGAATATTTTTTGCTGTTCATGGGATCAGAGTCCCATATTTTTGAACACTCATTCTTATGTAAAATTTAACGGGGAATCGAATAAAAATGTCCATTTTGAAAAAAAAAAGTGGGGGAAGAGCACAAAAAGCGGGATTTTTGGAAAAAACTTGTTTTTTTTGGATTTTGAAATTTTTTTTTGGTTTTGAAAATTTTTTTATCAGAAAGCTGAGATACATTTTACATAAAAATGGATAACTTCAAAATTTTTTTCACTCAATTTGGAGGTCGTTAAAAAATAAAAGAAAAAGTCATTTTTTTGTTTGATCTCAATTTGAAGTGCGCGCCAAAAAACAATGGAGCAACTTTGGCCACTAAAAAGTTTACAGATATTCTTATTTTAGTCTATATTATGATATTCTAAAGTTTCGTCAAAATCGGAGAACCACGGGTACAAAACCATGTCGCCAATTGATGGAATGGCCCATATATATTAATAAATGCGAACAGATGACTGTTATTCGTAGGTTTATGAAATTTTTCCTTAGTTTTGTTTAATTGAGTATAGAAGAAATACGGATTGACATAACGGACGCGACAAAGTCTTCCATGAACAAAGAAATACAATTTTTTCATTATAACACTTCAATTTTATTGAAAATTAAGCAAAACAATATCGTAAAAATTCAAGTAACATGATAGTAAAAATGACTTAAAAAATTAAGAAGAAAGTTTTTAGTTTTTAGTATGGTCTATTTTAATTATTTTCTTTAATGAATAGGCGGTCCGAGCAACTTCAATAAATTTACTGTCGAAATATGAAAACCAATGCAAACTCTTAACTCGTTTGATATTTGGAATATTTTGCCATAACTCTGACAGTTGATTACAAAAACTATCAATTTGTGTTCCAGAGATATACAAAATGTTAACTCCATGAATGCTGTTCTTAGCACATTCATAGAAGCATGAAGCATCACCGAGAACAATATTTCTTGCTTTAACGATTTGCCAGACTTTTCGTTTAATTACGGCACCTATTCCCTCTACAGCACCTTTGCCATGTGAAGTGGCAAAAAAATTCCACTCTAAGATTCCTCAATTAAATTCAGCTGCAAGTCTTGGAATACTAGAAAGAATAAATTTATTTTTGAATTGGGAAGTGCTTCCATCAGAGAAAATATAAATGCTGGTAACTTCTTTGTACTGGTTTTGTAATATATTGATAATTTTGGAAATAAAGCAATAAACGTCGAATTTACTGTGGGTCAATCTATCACTGATAACAGCAAAAGACTTGGTTTCACCAAGAACCCAAGCTACGCACGTAAACACTGTTACTTGGCTATAACTAAAGTGGGCATCTTGAACTTCGTTTTGGAATGTCAGGCGTTAATTTTCAGCAAAATCAACTTGCATAACAATTTCATTAGCTGCTACATTTTTTTTTTTTTTGTTTCAAAGTAATTTTGTTGGTGACGTTTAACAAAACAATACATTTTAAAAGCTGGTAGCTGAATCTCTATATCATGAATTAAGTCGTTTAATGGACCAATAGTGTAGTTTAAAGTTATGCGATCATCTACTTTTCTCCACTGTTTCCATTTGATTTGCGTATTAAATTTATTAATAAACTGTATTGGAACTAGATCGTCTTTAATATCGCGTACACAGCTGTCACAATTATTAGCCATGCACCTTTCATTCATAACGTTGCAGCAAACTGATGTAAGAAATAATTCAGCTTTGGCAGGAATCTGCGGTATAATCTTTGCACAGCCTTCTAGTAGAAAAATAAAATTTGCATGGTACTTACAGACACACATATTGTGTCGTAAATTATTGATTAACTGAATGTAAGTTGGCTTAGAACGAATAAAAATAGTTTTGCAGACTTTTTCTTCGGTATATTCGGCTTTGAAAAGTTGATATGCTTCTGTTAAGGTCATAAGCATAAAACGTTTTGAGACTACTTTCTCATTGATTACACTAGCCGACAATGGATTTTGCTCTGAAATAAAAATTATATATTTTGGTTCCTGTTAGTATGTATATCATTAGAAAAATAATAAAAAAAAATCCTTAGGTCCAATTACGATAATATTATTGAAGTTATACTTCTTATACGAGTTCGGAAAAGGTTGCGATAGATTCAGGTGCATGGAGTACATATCAAAGAAACCTATGAAAATATCAAAAATCTATTACAAAAAATACAGTATGCTAAACATTCTTGGAAAATTTGTTCTGATTTAAAAGTAGTTGGGATGTTACTAGGTATGCAAGCTGGTTACACAAAATTTTGCTGTTTTATGTGCGAATGGGATAGCAGAGCTCGAAGCAAACACTATATCCAAAAAGAGTGGCCAAAAAGAACAGACTATGTACCTAATCAGAAAAGTGTGTCCAATCTTCGTCTTGTTGAACCCGAGAATATTGTATTGCCACCCCTTCATATAAAATTAGGTTTAATGAAAAATTTTGTAAAAGCAATGGATAAAACGGGAGAAGGTTTTCAATACCTTAAAAGTATATTTCCGAGACTTAGTGATGCGAAATTAAAAGAAGGGATTTTTGTGGGGCCAGACATACGACGAGTTATGAAGGATCAAAACTTTATCTCTAAACTAAATACGCTAGAAAAAAAAGCATGGCTTTCATTTGTTGAGGTTGTAAAAAATTTTTTGGGTAACACCAAATCACCCGATTATGAAGAACTCATATCAAGCCAATTGAAGGATTTTCAGGCTTTAGGGTGTAACATGTCCCTGAAAATACATTTCCTACATTCGCACTTGGATTTCTTTCCTCCCAATTTAGGTGCAGTCAGTGATGAACATGGGGAGAGATTTCACCAAGACATATTGAGTATGGAGAAAAGGTATCAAGGCAAATGGACTCCTAGCATGCTGGCAGACTATTGCTAGATATGCTTACATGATAATCCTGACTACCAATACAGCATAAGTTCAAAAAAGTACAAGAAAATATAAATTGAGGGATAAAAATTTGTAATATTCAATATATTTTTTGCAAAAACTTTACTTTTATTTTTCTCTTAATCTGGATCTAGCAATTTTTTTTTATATTCCAATTATATATGTACCTTATCAAAGCAACATAAAAAACAAGTTTGGTTTCAGAGCAGAAAAAAAATATCAAAATTGTCGGCTAGTGTTATCATTGTATCCTTTCTCCCAGGAGCTTGAACGCTGATTCCATCTTGCAAAAAGAATTGTTCAATTAATTTTTCGCGCATCTGGCTTTTCGATGACTTGGTTGTATTTTCATTCATCGTTTCTGTTGACTTAATATATTTATTTAGTGTTCCCAACTTAGGGGTTTTCCCCCCAGATTTAGGGGGCAAATAAGTGAGATGGGATTTTTTTAGGGGTTTAAAATTTTTAGGGGTATTTTCAGGGATTTTTTCACTCTTTAATATTTTTAAATTGATAACATTATTATTTTTTGTTTTATAAGATAAATATACAAATGGCTGTGGTGTAAACCAATGTAGCCAACAGAGACATTAATATTTATTTCTCGACCTACCGACTCATAACGACATCTAGTTCGTAATTCTACAACCACTCTGTGGTGACTGGCGGCAATACTGGCGCCACTGGCGGTTATTTTATAGCCTGTTTAGGAATTGAGAGGAAATGCACATTATCATTGGCTATTGGTTACAAATCTCTTAACCAAACCTCTAAAAGTCACGCTACTCCCGAAAGCGTAACTTTATAGAGCGTCTACTGTAAATATTTTTTAGGGGGACAACTAAATAATTAAGGCGATTTTAGGGGTTTTTGACACAAATTTAGGGATAAATATTTTTGAGAGTTGGTAACACTGTATTTATTGCATAAAGATTTCAGGATAGCTATTTTTCTATTCAGGTTTTTAGGCAGCGCAGCCTCAAGTTTTTTAATTGCTTTTCCCATCGTTTGTTTACAGCTGTAAATTTCGCAATTCAAATTGACAATATTATTTATGCTCTTTTTTTGCCGCAAAACTTGCTGCCTAACACGGTCCTTTTCTTTCTTCTTTTCTAATAAATTACTATCACTTTTAATTTTTTGCGATAATCTTTTTCGGTACTCTTGCTTTCGATTTGCTTCTTTCTTCTTGTATTCCTGCCATTTCTCGACGTTTTCTTTCATTTTCTCTCTATACTTCATTGTTATTGCTTTTCTTGTTTCTTTTGCCGTTTTTGCCATCAATAAAATTTTAATTTTGTGCAATTTCTACGACTTTATTTAATATTTAAGGTTAACGGTAACGGACTCGACGAATTTCAAACACCAATAAATTTTATTAATCGTTTTTGTCGAGAGCCAATTATTACTTTTTTTAAGTGAAATGATGTATGTATCTGTTTTTAGTCTGAAAGCAATTTTCAGTTCAACACTTTGTTCACGAATGAGAACAATTAATGATGTTTTTCGGTAAGGGACGCGACATACGAATATAAGCAGAAGCAAACACAAAAAACTTCCGTTATTCGATCTCCACTCAGTCTGTCTGCTTGTTGAACATTATGTTACTATCAGCAGAAGATTTTTAAATTATAAAAACATCATAGTATTACTTTGAATTAGGGAATATAACAAGGAAAAACGTTGGTATATTTGGTCAAAAGAGTCAGATTTTGTAAATTTTGTGTATTCGTTGTATATTTCGGCTCAAAATTAGAAGAAAATAAAAATTCCTTTATATTTATAAAATAAATACATTTGAGATTTATTATTCATCAGCAAAAAGTTTTCAGGAACTGTTTGAATTTTGCACGCGTGGTGGACCTTTTTGTGAAAATGCCCATATGTATTCGAATAGGTACACTAGTTGAGTTTCTTTCGCGGAAATATAACGGTACAATTTCCCAATATTTTTCTGGCGGCGTCTGGTTTGCTCAATTGTGTTACAACATCGGTTTCGTTCAGGCGTGTGAGCATAGTTAAGACCAAATAAACAACTTTCGAGTATTTTAAATACCAGTAGCTCTATTTATCAATTAACTAATGTTTTCAGAAGTATTTTTCATTTTATAGACGGTAAGTAGAATAAGAAAGATTAGATGGGACAAATATATCCCATAAACTTATACAGACCAATAATTACAAAAATACAATAAAATATTAGTACTCACCAACTTCACAATATGTCAAGATCACTAGCACAATTATTTATTAAGGTTTTAGATGATTTAGAAACAGTAAACATACAATTATTACAAAATTCACCTCGAATTATGAACTACGAGTCCAACCATTCGCTCTATTTTGGCAAATGAAAAAGTGTTTACTATTTAAAATGCCACGAATGCAAACAAATACCGTTAAGAATAGTAATAGCTACGAAATGGGACTAATTTAACTCTTTTTAACCACTTATTGTCTGCGCTAGGTAACTTTGAAAATACACCGGGACACATACGTCCCGTTCGGATCGAAAGGGTTAAATATTGTAAGAATTCTATTTAAGAACTTTAACTTGTAAATAAAGAAAAATTGCAATGGGGACATTGCATTATTTTAAGATGGAGTGACATATCCTAATGTTGTATTGGAGACTTTTGCCAGCAAAAGCATCGAATGCAATATTACCATTCAATTCTGCATTTTCGCCATTGAAAGCGGTCTTGTACAATAAGCGGCACCTTTTGTTAAAATCACTTAGATTTCATCATCCAACTCGCAAGGTCCCAGTTCGTTGTGTTACAAAAAATATATTTAATAAAAACTATTACTTGTTACAAAAATATTATCTAATAAAAACTATTACTTGTTATAAAAATATTACTGACATATATCTACATGCAACTTACAAGAGTACAACTTGATGTTTCATAAATAACTATAAAAAAGCGAATTTGCGAAAATTACATGGTTCTTTTTCTTAATTGGCGTAGACACCGCTTACGCGATTGTAGCCGAGTTAAGAGCCGCGCGCCAGTCGTTTCTTCTTTTCGCTACGTGGCGCCAATTGGATATTCCAAGCGAAGCCAGATCCTTCTCCACTTGGTCCTTCTAACGGATTGGAAGTCTTCCTCTTCCTCTGTTTCCCCCGGCGGGTACTGCGTCGAATACTTTCAGAGCGTATAGAGTTTGGTTTTTGTTTGTCCAGAGAGACCTTTGCTCCTCAATTGCCTACTCAGTCCAAAGAAGCATCTGTTGGCAAGAGTTATCCTGCGTTGGATTTCTAGGCTGACATTGTTGGTGGTGTTTACGCTAGTTCCAAGATAGACGAAATTATCTACAACTTCAAAGTTAGTACTTAACAGTGACGTGAAAGCCAAATCGCGAGTGCGACGACTGTTTGATGAGAGGAAATATTTCGTCTTGCCCTCGTTCACTGCCAGACCCATTTGTTTTGCTTCCTTGTACAGTCTGGAGAAAGCAGAACTAACGACGCGGTGTTGAAAATTACATGCGGGCGCATACATACATATACAACATCTGCTGAAAAATATACCCCATATATACAATATAAATGAAATAAAATTATAAAAAAAGTTTTATTAAAATATACATACTTAAAATTTCGTACAAACGTGTATAGTCACATATGTAGCTTTAGTGTGTGAGCAGTTGAAAAACATAAACGCTTCCACATGGATCTCCAACAAGGAAAAAAAAGCTGCCATATGGGCCTGTGGGGGCAACGCCTTCCAAGATAAGCCGCTCCTGGGCAGATCTTACTATACGCGAGCGAAAATAGGTTGCATTTATTTTTACAGCTGCTATATTCCCCTGAGTGTGTTGCAAGGAGATTACGAAAGAATTCTCGATGAACTAGTACGCATCCATCATGATCGATTTTTTTTATTACAAACATTTTTAAAACTTTAACAATGTTTGATATCACTACAACTAGTTTCAAAACTAACGAGCAGTTTGATTTGAATAACTTAAAAACAAATTACATAGAAATTAATAGTAATATTCATACATAGATGGTAAATAATTAGTTCCTTTATATTTTAGCTTCCAACTAAACTATGTGGTTTTTCGACATAATCGACTAGAGCGGCATGTGTATAAAAGAAGATTTCTCGCCTCCTCGTTCACATGTGCATTAAGCCTTTTGTAGTGAGCATCTGCCTGACTCCTTATTTCTTCGATGAATATCCGCATTTCTGCGGTACAGCGAGCATTTACAATGCATCTTAGCACCTTGTTTTGAAAACGTTGTATAATATTAATTCTGCCATCATTGGCACACCCCCACAGTTGCGCACTATATGACCGTAACGGCTTGATTATTTGTTTATAAAGAAGTAATTTGTTGTATATGGACAGGTTTGACCTTCGCCCAATTAGCCATTTCATTTTCGACAATTTCAGATTATGTTCAATCCTTTTTATTTTAATATGGTCTTTCCAACGTAATCTAGCATCAAGCGTGATGCCAAGATATTTAGCTGTATTTACGTATGGTATGCAGACATCTAGAATACTTATAGGTTCATAAGTGATTCTTTTGTTTGTAAAATTTACATGAACCGATTTGCCACCGTTTAGTTTTATTCTCAATTTTTTAGTCAAACTTAGTTTAGCGCAGCGTTTTCTGCTGTTTTTTCGACGCATAGTATTGCGGTGTCATCAGCAAAAGTGGCAGTCATACTGTTTGGTGCTAACGGTAAGTCTCTTGGATACAGAATATATAAAAGTGGACCTCAGATACTTCCCTGAGAAACTCCTGCTTAAATTTCTTTAAGTTTGGAGAATTCATTTCCTTGTTTTACACGGAAAAATCTCATGGTGATATACGATTCTAAAAGAGCACAATACTCAACCGGAAGACATGATTTTAGTTTTTGCATAAGAATACAGCTGACTATACGTTTCCCTCCTAGATTTTTCTATTTCTGATGTTATTCTGTGAATTTGTTCTACTGTTGAATGCTTATTTCTAAAACCGAACTGATGCGATGGGATTAACTGCTTTTCGTCGATTATGGATTTTAATCTCAGATAAATGAATTTTTCAAAAAGACGACGAGACTACGTGAGGATAACAACTTCGGCAACTTTCCAAAGGCTTGGACAATGTGTCAGACGGATTACTGTATTGTAAAGATAGGTGAGCTTTCGTAAATATTTGTATGGTAATTGCTTTAACACTTCAGCTGTAATTAAATCAAGTCATATGCAGAGGAGGATGGACTCATGTGCAGAAGTTCACGCAAGTGAGGAAAGTTCTTTGATCGCCATTCACTTGGGAGTGGCCAGAAACGATTCTTTTACATATGACTCAAGCAGCTCACGACTTCCGGTCTTTGATCAAGTATCCTCTGGGTAGTCTAAGAACAACCGTTTGAAGGCGAGCTAAAGTGAGAAGGCGAAATATCCCCCTGCATAGGGTTGTGCGCTGGGTTTGGGACCCGCCACGTAAAAAACACCCCCAATGAAAAACCACCAACAGCCTCGGATGAGAGACCCCCCTTTTCATGACGACCTTGGCAAACGAATTAAGGACTATGATTTGAGGGCATGCACCTGGAATGTCCGGTCCCTTAATTGGGAAGGTGCCGCTGCCCAGCTGGTTGATGTCCTCGTGAAAACAAAGGCTGACATCACCGCCGTCCAAGAAATGCGATGGACGGGACAAGGACAGAGACGAGTAGGTCCTTGTGACTTTTACTACAGTGGCCATATAAAGGAGCGCAAGTTTAGTGTGGGATTCGTGGTAGGAGAGAGACTCCGTAGCTGAATCCTAGTATTTACCCCGGGGGATGAACGTCTAGCCACAATCAGCATAAAAGCGAAGTTCTTCAACATATTGCTGATTTGCGCGCACGCCCTGTCGGAAGATAGGGACGATGTGACCAAAGATGACTTTTATGAGCGCTTGGAGCTCGCTTATGAGAGCTGCCCCCGCCACGATGTCAAAATCGTGCTTGGCGACTTCAACGCCAGGGTGGGCAAAGAAGGTATCTTTGGCACTACGGTCGGTAAATTCAGCCTCCACGAGGAAACATCCCCAAATGGGTTGAGGCTGATCGACTTCGCCGGGGCCCGAAATATGGTTATCTGTAGTACTAGATTCCAGCATAAGAAGATACATCAAGCTACCTGGCTGTCTCCGGATCGAAAAACCACCAACCAGATCGATCATGTTGTGATAGACGGAAGACACGTCTCCAGTGTTTTAGACATACGTACGCGCTGAGGTCCTAACATTGACTCGGATCACTATATTGTTGCAGCACGCCAACAAACACGAGGGGGGTTCGACGTCGAGAAGCTGCAATCACAACAGACAGCCGAACGATTTTCTACTCGGCTTGCACTCCTGCTCTCTGAGACCACTCGTCAACAACTCGGTATAAGGGAACTATGGGACGGCATTTCAAACTCCTTACGTACAGCTGCAATCGAAACCATTGGTTTTCGGAAAGTGCAAAAGAACAGCTGGTACGACGAGGAGTGCCGTGTCGCAGCGGAGAGAAAACAGGCTGCCTACCTCGCAACGTTACGATCGACCACAACACGTGCGGGATGGGATAGATACCGAGAGTTGAAGAGGGAAGCGAGACGCATTTGTAGACAGGAAAAGAAAGAGGCCGAAATGCGTGAGTACAAAGAGCTTGATAAGCTGGCCGACAGGGGTAATGCTCGAAAATACTACGAAAAGATGCGGCGGCTTACAGAAGGTTTCAAGACCGGAGCATACTCTTGTAGAACCCCCCAAGGAGATCTAGCCATTGATGCCCAGAGCATACTTAAAATATGGAGGGAACACTTTTCCAGCCCGCTGAATGGCAGTGAATGCACAACACTAGGAGAAGACGAATCCGATACCCCAATCGATGACGATGGAGCAGACGTTCCATTACCCAAACATGAAGAAGTACGAATAGCAATTGCCCGCCTGAAAAACAACAAAGCGGCGGGGCCGATGGATTGCCGGCCGAGCTATTCAAACACGGCGGCGAAGAGCTGATAAGGTGCATGCATCAGCTACTTTGCAAAATATGGTCGGACGAAAGCATGCCCAATCCATAAAAAAGGAGACCCCACAATCTGCGCCAATTACCGTGGCATTAGCCTCCTCAACATCGTATATAAGGTTCTGTCGAGCGTATTGTGTGAAAGATTAAAGCCCACCGTCAACAAACTGATTGGACCTTATCAGTGTGACTTTAGACCTGGTAAATCAACAACCGACCAGATATTCACCACGCGCCAAATCTTGGAAAAGACCCGTGAAAGGAGAATCGACACTCACCACCTCTTCGTCGATTTTAAAGCTGCTTTCGACAGCACGAAAAGGAGCTGCCTTTATGCCGCGATGTCTGAATTTGATATCCCCGCAAAACTAATACGGCTGTGTAAGCTGACGTTGAACAACACTAAAAGCTCCGTCAGAATCGGGAAGGACCTCTACGAGCCGTTCGATACCAAACGGGGTTTCAGACAAGGTGCGATTTCTTCAATCTGCTGTTGGAGAAAATTATTCGGGCTGCAGAACTTAATCGAGCAGGTACAATCTTTTATAAGAGTGAACAGCTGCTGTCGTATGCCGATGATATTGATATCATTGGCCTCAACACCCGCGCCGTTAGTTCTGCTTTTTCCAGACTGACTAAGGAAGCAAAGCAAATGGGTCTGGCAGTGATCGAGGGCAATACCAAATATCTCCTGTCATCAAACAAACAGTCGTCGTACTCGCGACTTGGCTCTTACGTCACTGTTGACAGTCATAATTTTGAAGTTGTAAATAATTTCGTCTATATAGGAACCAGTATTAACACCACCAACAATGTCAGCCTGGAAATCCAACGCAGGATTACTCTTGCCAACAGGTGCTACTTCGGACTGAGTAGGCAATTGAAAAGTAAAGTCCTCTCTCGACGAACAAAAGCCAAACTCTGTAAGTCGCTCATAATTCCCGTCCTGCTATATGGTGCAGAGGCTTGGACGATGTCAACAACGGATGAGTCGACGTTGCGAGTTTTCGAGAGAAAAGTTCTGCGAAAAATTTATGGTCCTTTGCGCGTTGGCCACGGCGAATATCGCATTCGATGGAACGATGAGCTGTACGAGATATACGACGACATTGACATAGTTTAGCGAATTAAAAGACAGCGGCTACGCTGGCTAGGTCATGTTGTCCGGATGGACGAAAGCACTCCAGCTCTGAAAGTCTTCGACGTAGTACCCGCCGGGGGAAGCAGAGGAAGAGGAAGACCTCCACTTCGTTAGAAGGACCAAGTGGAGAAAGACTTGGCTTCGCTTGGAATATCCAATTGGCCGAAAAAAAACACGTCAAAGCAGGTTAAAAATCGAGGTTATGTTGACAGTTTTCCTCGATTATAGAGGTGTGGTGCACTTCGAAATCTTTCCGATCGGCGAAACTGTTAATAAGGAATACTACTTGAGGGTTATACGTCGTTTATGTGAAGCTATTCGTAAAAAGGGGCCGGAATTATGGACCGACAACTTTTGGTTTTTTCTCCACGATAATGCACCATCGCATACTGAATTGAGTTCTTTCGACAAATTTTCAACTAATATCGATCGAGAACCAAGTATTCGCATAATTTAGCTCTATGTGACTTCTGGCTATTCAGTAACTAAACGATCGCTCCGGGGAAATCGCTTGGGTCAGTTAAAGGCTTAAACGTGAATTGCTGCGCGCATACCGGAAATTGAGTTTAACAACTGTTTCGAGGATTGGAAAGAGCGTTGGAACAGGGGGTATTTCTTTGATGGGAACGACATAAATTTTGATGAATAGATTAAGATTTTTAAAATTATGAAGAAAGTCCTACAATTTTTTGATGGTAGTAGTATTCTTTAACTTACTAGAAATATTGATTTTTGTATGCTGCCAGGGAATCCTTTTACTAAGTTTCATGGACATAACATTCCGAACAATATAATAATACAACTGCCATGCGGAAACACTGAATAATATGTAACAGAACAAAATACTCGCTAATACATACATAGTTAATTATATCTTATCCAATTATGCAAATATTCATTAAATGATGAAGTGTAAATCTCCTCTACCAATAAATTACCTTATTTAATTGTTAAACGGATACTCAAACAATTTAAACAAATAATGGAAGGAAATAATGAAAAGAGATAAATCGAAGAAATAAATCAAATAAATTAGCCGAAGGTCAATGTGAATGCTTTAATAAGTATTTGCAAATATCTTTTATTTCTTTTGAAATTGCTAACGAGCTAATTAACTAAATACATAAGAAATCTTTTTTTTGGTCATTAAGTAAATGTAAGCTACGAGATGATTAGTGGCGGTTAGCAGGAAAAATCTACTCTTCAACTAAAAAAATGGTAAATCATTTTGAAAGACAATAAGAAAAGTCACATGCAGATATTTATAATTTTCAAGTCGGGTTCCAATGATATTATAAGAGTTCGATAACCGAAATAACTAATAAAAATTCATTATACCGCAAAAGTATTTCTCATTTTCACATTCAATATGGACTTCCCGCGTGATTTGACAACGTCCCTTTGCATGAAAATGCTTTATGCCAAATAATTTTTGATGTTCTCACTAAACCATTTGGCTTAATATACGAGTATATTTGTTTTAAGGGAGCCAAATTTTCGTTTGCTGTATTTTTTTCTGTTCCAAGTTCCTACCTTTGCTTGTTATATGTAATTAAAATTGATTACTTTTATAGCAAAAGCCTGCAAGCAAGGACAAATGGGTTTTTCGTCAAAATCAATTTATTTTATTCAAAATTTGCTTTAATACAGTTTTTTGCACGGTGCAAAAGCATGTCGAACGAGTGTTTTAGGTCGTTGGCCGGTATGGCCGCCAGTATGCCGGTGCAAGCCTTTTGAATGGCCTCTACGTCTGCATAATGCTTTCCTTTCATGGACAAGTGCATTTTTCCGAAAAGGAAGAAGTCGCACGGTGCCATATCAGGTGAATACGGGGAGTGGTTAAAGGTTAAAATGTGATTTTGGTCAAATAATCGTCCTTCGAATGTTGGATTCTGAGCAAACCGTGCACACACCTTTCGTAAGCCCAAAAGTTCGATCAAAATGCGATAAATCGATATTTTGGAGATGTTCAATTCCATTTCCATGAATTTCAATGATGATTTCGGCTGATTTTTGATGAATTCACGCACAGTTTCGATGGAATTTCCGGTGATCACGCATTTTGATTGGTCCACATGTTGATCGTTGTTTATGTCCCCATGACCACTTTTGAACGTTGAAACCACTCGTGCACTCTGCTGAGAGATAGCCAATCATCTCCATAAACTTTGAAACATTTCAGTAAAAGTTTTACCAATTTTAAAGCAAAATTTAATATTGACTCTTTGTTCGAAGTTCATTTTCGCACCGATAACACAAACATACTGACACTAAAAACGCAATAACTTCACTTCCAATCAATGAAATGTCATGAAATTCTCACTGGACAATCGATAAAAATAGCAGATTATCGACGCTAGATTCAAAAAGTGCTGTTTACTTTGTATATCTTGTACATTACATAATTTAATTTACTTTACATTATACGGAGAAAGTTTTGCAAAAATGATTTGTATGTTTAGTGTGGTTGCTCTTGTAATCACTTTTCAAAATTGTTTGATATGTATGATAAGTCTACGGCACTCTACTAGCCATATCTGAGATATGACAATATGTAGATGCAACATAGTTCATTCTTCAAATGTAAAACAAAAAAAAAAAAAAAACTTTACAGGGGTGTTTCTGATACCAACTGCATTAGGATGCTTCTTATTTCGCAAGTGGATGTTTCTTTGTAAACGTCCACTGAGGTTTCAGTGCCTAAATCAGTTTATTTTTATTTAATTTTTATCTTTTGCAAAAATTTTACCTTTAAAGCAAATTAATCTACAATTTCAAAAAAGCGTTATTTTTATACAAAAATTTCTGCTCTACAACAAAGGTAATATGGCATTTCTGGGTATTTTGCCTTGAGCCAGTAAATCAGCAATTTTGGAAAAGTCGTATTCTGAAAAAAGTGTACTACTTTGTTAAAAAGGTTTGAATGATTCTTTTCATAAAGACGTTCCTTTAAAAGTTATACTCAGTTTAAATTATGCATAGTTAATGCATTGTATTCATACAGTACACCTTGTCGTATGAGCAACACATAATATAAATATAAAGAATACATTATATAAAAAGAATCATACATTCGAAATATGAATAAGTCAATTTTATAGCTACAAGTGCGCTCCGCCTTTTGTCCAATACTTAACATCGAACACATAAAGCCTTTTTCTGCAAACTTGGTTGTGTAATTTAAAGCTTATGGCGTATTTATTCAATGAGTTATCCCAAATTTAGCGGTTTTCAACATAACCGTTATATGGGTAGCGGCCGTGGTTATTATCTTATTGTATCCATTGTCACAGTGTATGAAAAGATTGTAAAGGGACTCCCTGTCATCAAGTTTTGTTATTTTAGCTTCAGCGATTTGGTAGATACATATGAATGTATGTGCATTCAACTATTCAAATTGTGGAGCCACGCCCATTTCAAAATAATGTTTAACTCACAAGTGTCCCTCGTTACTGCGATCCCCTGTGTCAAATTACGGTTTTGTACTTTAATTTGGAGCTTCGTTATAACATTCTATAGGTTTTCATTTAATTTGTGGTAGTGGCAATGGTTCGATATGTAATAAGAGTTTGATTCCACTTAAAAGGTAGAACAATTCATAAATATAAAAAATACATTTCTAAACGTAAGCATGTTCAGAATTCAAAAAAATATAAAATAAATATTTCAGTAAAATCCTAGATATAAATATGTGTATGAATAATTTACAAAATTAAACATCAAGTTCAAACCCTTGCATTCTTATACCGGGAACTAACTTTGTGCCTTTAATAGTAAATAATATGTTCAGTATACGAGTATTAGCTAGTTTATTATTTAAGTAATGATAATTAACGTATATCAAGGCCATATGATCGAATCTACATACATACATATGTAAATATAGTATACTGATTGTTGTTAATGAACAAAGCGACCTATTTTCTTGGACGCAGTATGTTGAACCGATAAGATTTCGAGTTCAATCCTTTATATTGTTATACAGGAGACATAGGAGGTACACAGGTTACTATAATAATATGTAATGTACATATATCCAGAGCCGTGAAGAGAAAATTGTCCCGTGCTCCAATAGGATATAGAAATAGGATGAGGGCTCCCTGATCTATCAAATTACTGATATATTTTATTTATTGTGAGAAACAATTAACTAGTTTACCATATGTATGTTTGTATATTTTTTGTAGATGTTATATGTGGCAAGTCAAGAACCTATTTATGTATGTATATGTACGATAACTCGGGTAAAGCATCCAGAAAACGCATTGATGCTGATTTAAAAAAAAATTAATTTTTCGATTGATGACCGCTGAGAAGCGTAATTTTAAGTGACAACATTACAAGCAAAAGTTCTGATGAAATATAGTAATTCATAATGGAAAAAAATTGTAGTGAATTGTTGGAGAAAAAAAATTTGTAAAGCTCTGTGCTCCCCTGAGAACTCCGGGCTGGGTTTTCCTTCTTCCCTTCTGTGCTCTATATACCATAGCCACAGCTGCTTCATTGTGATAGACTCAAAGCGCTTTATTGATTTGTAAGACAACGGACCGGCGTTCCAGTCTGTCCAAGGATGTAGGATCGAACTCATAACCTAACCAAACTTACTAAACTTTTGAAATGTATTCACATAATTGCGTGAAAACATATTATCGAGGTTACGTGAGTAATGGCAAATTTCATTGCATTCAGTCCAGTCCCATACGCGATGAAGTGATTTCCGTATATTTTGACATTTCTTCTTACCCAAAACCGTTTATGTTGGCCAATGAAATGAAGTAGATACATTTTCTTAGAAATAATGGAATAGGAATTCTTTGGTTAATGCTTTCCTTATAACCCCATGTATTAAATTGAGTCCATTTTATATCACATACATACTTGTACATATATATATGTATATCTCATTGTTGTTAGTTTAAAAATCGCAAAACATAGTAATGAAAGCTATTAAGTAATGATGCCAAATTCGATTGTAATCTATATTGTTTCTTCAATATAATCATTTGCGTTTAACAAAAGTAGAAACGGTTATGAACAAAAGTAAAATCAACATGCACTTCTTGTAAAAAAAATAATTTGATTGATTTAAGAAAAGAGATTTTTTGTCGTAAAAAGTAATTTTTCCAACTTTCGGTGCTTTTTGAAATTTAAATGCTGGAAACTACATTTACAACTATTATATTAGTTAATACTCAATACAGTTTCTTTAAGGTCTCGCTTTAGACTACAAAGGATGTTTGCCCCAGCCGGCTGGTTTTGTCAGCTGTTTGAGTTGTTCTCATACTAATATGTATAATATTTGTGGCATTTCCCCATCCGCCGTCAGTGCAACAATCGGCTTTGTTGAAATTATAAGGCGAAACTGCAATGATGAATGGCTTTGAATAGTTAAATGGCTGAACGGCAATTGTATAATGGCCGTTAATTATTGTAGTTGTGGTGTTAAACGTTTGTCTTTATGCTGAAATCATTAGTTGTTTATTTATAACCACAAGTTATATATGTACATACATATGTATGTATGGGCATTGTATTATAAAAGCCTTTATGCTTTTATAAGACACTTATTATGATACGTTAGACTACTACGCCTGCAGCACCATTAAACAGAAAACCGAAGAGTTTATTTGTCTGCAGGTAATTGTCTCTGGCCGAAGTCGTTTTTCAAAGATTGTCATAGTATTTACTGCATATGTATGATTAGAGGAATCTTTTGGTGTAATAGTCTCTCTAATGTTTAAATATTTTGACTTCTATATTCACGAAAATCAGTTGAATTTTACAGGTTTCAGAAGTAATATTATCTTCATTTTCTTGCAATTATAATAAAATAATCGAAATCGATGATAATTATAATGTAATAATCTACCAACAACCGTTAGGTGCACAAAGCTGCCACAGAGTATTACAGTTTTGCTCATCTAACTGTTGTTTATATCACCTTATACTAAACCGAATAGATAAACACAAAGGCATGTCAAAATTGTGTGAGATCGGTTGACTTAAATTTTATCAAATCAGTATTTTTAGAGAGTGTCTCTCTCTAATAACAGTGTTTCCTTGTAGTTAAAATGGACAAAATTGGGTATATACTACCGCTAGCTCCCGTATTCTTAATATTTTCAAACTTTCGCTTAAATTTATAGCGTATATTTCAGTCAATATGTAAGATGTCCTACTAAAATTACAACGTATTTCCGAAAATGTTTGAAGTTGGCTCCGCTATCAAAATTACTAAAAAGTTATGTGCATGCCCAAATAATTGTAAAAGAATATGAGTCAAGCGTTAAATATGTGGAAATTGTAAAAAAGATGTTTTCGCAGCAAAAGAATTACAAAGAGCCATTTAACATGGAATTTTACGTAAATTTAAAGGAGCAAGTCAACGAAGGGACATTATTAGCATCACTATTAACACAATTTGATGAAAAAAAACTTATTCTTAGTTAGGGTCAACTGTTATAAATTAGAAGAAAGGGATTATCATGGAAAAATTTTAATAAAGTCAGTACCTTTGACGATGAATCTCTTCATTCAATCCATATTATAAAAGTGCTGAAACCAATAATTACTAAGAGAACAGTGCAACAGGCCGCCGACTGGTTTTTAGTTTGCACAAATTTTTACGAACCATTTTGTCCGCTACTCCGCTTTTTGTCGAGCTATATTTTGAAATTATTGTCTAAAAAAATTAAATTTGTGGAGTTTACGCAGACGCTGTTGTATCAGTTTGAGTAGTACAACAATGGTTCGCTCGCTTCCGTTCTGGAAATTTCGAAATATCGATTTACACTGACCAAAATTTTATCACTGATGGAATAATGCCTCTAGCAGAGAAATTGTAATAATGGTACATACATGGTTATTTATTAAATATTATAAATATTGTAAAGTCAGCAGGATGTTCCAACATCTTGATATTAGTTATAGGGGCTAGGCCAGGTTTTCGCTTAATTTGATCTATTTTAGGAAGATACACTGATATGAGTAAAACACGCTCCCTTACTTTCATTGGGATAACTCATATATTGGCCGAGATATGCGGTACAGAGTCAACCCGAGGATCGAAAGACGTTGTATTAAGTATATAGAATCTATAATCTATATTATAGATATACCATTATAAGCGAAGGATTATCCCTTAATTTCAGTTATATATATTACACATTGACCGACATTTTCGAGGAAAAGTCAGCTCTAGGTACTTGGACCTAAATATTCCATTTCGAGTAGCTTAAACAGTTTTTATTGCATTTAAACTATAAACGTAAAGTGGTACACACTAAAGGCATTGTAATTGCAAAGTTTTATTCCGTTATATTAGTTGTTTTTTAAATTAGTTGTTTTTTAAATTAGTTGTTTTTTTAATTGGAAACTGAACGAATCAAGTTAATTATAAAATTGCGCTATATGGGAAGTAGGCGTGGTTATTATCCGATTTCGCTCATTTTTACAACGAGATATGGAAATATACCAAATTTTCGGTTAGTCGGGTCTCGAGATATGAAATTTTACCAAAAAGTGGGCGTTGCTACGCCCATCGTTCAATGTTCACACCGAAACTTATAAAACTTTCTCATACCATTTCGATGGTAAAATTTAATGTCGTTAGCATGATTCATCGCCTTTTTAGTAGTTGTTAACCGTACCGTTATATGGAGAGTGAACGGGGTTTTCGTCCGATTTCATCCATTTTTTACAATATTGGTAGGAATTCTTATTATATTCCTGCTGAGCAAATTTGGTCGTTGTAGCTTTAGTGGCATATGAGATACATATATACATTAAACTTATTAGATGCCGGGGCTACGGGCACTTTTCAAAATTTTTTCTAAAGATGTTCTTGGCTACTGTGATCCCCTAAGTAAAATATGAGTTTTATATCTCAATTTATTGCTAAATTATAGCACATTATGTGTGTTCGGTAAATGGCGATTTGTGGGCGAAGCAGCGGTCCGATTACGCCCATCTACGAACTCGAACTTAACACTCGAAGATATCTCAATTTCTACTCAAGTTACAGCTTGCACGGATGGACGGATGGACAGACAGACCGTTAGTAGAACAAACCTGTAATACTCTGCAGCAACTGGTTGCTCAGGTCTGCCGTGAAAGGAGAATGGACACAGACTACCTCTTCGTCGATTTCAAAGCTGCTATCGACAGTACGAAAAGGAGCTGCCTTTATGCCGCGATGATTGCATTTGGTATCCCTGCAAAACTAATATGCCTGTGTAAACTGACGTTGAGTAACACCAGAAGCGCCGTCAGGATCGGGAAGGATCTCTCCGAGCCGTTCGATACCAAACGAGGTTTCAGACAAGGCGACTCCCTATCGTGCGACTTTTTCAATTCGCTGCTGGAGAAAATAATTCGAGCTGCAGAACTTTATCGAGCAGGTGCAATCTTTTATCAGAGTGGACAGCTGCTGGCGTATACTGATGACATTGATATCATCGGTCTCAAGACCCGCGCCGTTAGTTCTGTTTTCTCCAGGCTGGACAAGGAAGCAAAGCAAATGGGTCTGGCAGTGAACGAGGGCAAGACGAAATATCTCCTGTCATCAAACAAACAGTTGTCGGACTCGCGACTTGGCTCTCACGACGCTATTGGCAGTCATAACTTTGAAGCCGTAGATAATTTTGTCTATCTTGGAACTGGTATAAACACTACCAACAATATCAGCCTGGAAACCCAACGCGAGATAACTCTTGCTAACAGGTGCTACTACGGACTGAGTAGGCAACTCTATAAGTCGCTCATAATTCCCGTCCTGCTATATGGTGCAGAGGCTTCGACGATGACAACAGCTGATGAGTAGACGTTGCGAGTTTTCGAGAGAAAGATTCTGCGAAAGATTTATGGTCCTTTACGCGTTGGTCACGGCGAAGATCGCATTCGATGGAACGATGAGCTGTATGAGATATACGACGACATTGACATAATTTAGCGAATTAAAAGATAACCGTTACGCTGGTTAGGTCATGTTGTCTGAATAGACGAAAACACTCCAGCTCTGAAAATATTCGACGCTATACCCGCCGGGGGAAGCAGAAGAAGAGTTAGACTTCCGTTAGAGGGACCAGGTGGAGAAGGCCCTGGCTTCGCTTGGAATATCCAATTGGCGCCACGTAGCGAAAAGAAGAAACGACTGGCGCGCTGTTGTTAACTTGGCTATAATCGCGTAAGCAGTGTCTACACCAATAAAGAAGAAGAATAAATACTAAAATATCTTTTCGACTCCCCAATATACAAGTATTTTAGGCACAGAGATACACTGTTAAGGAAGATCGAAAATCTGTGTATTAGGAATATGGGGCCAAGGGAAGTAGTGGCCTGATTCCACAGATAAGAACAGTTTATGTTGGACGTATACAATTTTTGATCATAAGCTGGCATACACTAATTTCGTGCAAAGTCCTGTGCCGTTATATTAGTTGCTTCTTGATTTGTATACTGCAAATGGAAAGAATTGGAATGTAAAATTGTGATATATGAGAAGTAGGAGTGGTTACAGTTCGATTTTGCCAGTATTCACACTGGAAAATGAAAAAATCCCACGTACTCAGTTTAGTCGAAATCAGTCTGTCAGGTCCCGAGATTTCACCAAAAAGTGGGCGGTGTCACGTCCATCGTCCACCCACTTTTTCAAAGTTTTTGCTCACAGTTACAGCTTGCATAGACGGACAGACACATTTCACCCGCATTTCAACTTTGCTAGTCATCCTGATCATTTATATATATACACTAGCTGACCCGGCAAACTTCGTTCTGCCCAAAATAGATTTTTTTTTTATTTCAAAAATTACAGCGGTATTGGTTTTAATGGAATATGAACAATTTTTCCTAATTTCATTGTGTATACTTTAACAAAATTTTTACAAATCTTTCTTTTGTAAACATTGAACGGGCAGGTTTTCGATATGATCCAAACATTCAATATATCGCATCTGTTCAAATCGGTCAGATGTCAGCAGTTTGTCAATATTGCAATACAGTCAAATTTAAAAATGAACCTCCAGGGTTATGTTGCGCCGGGGGAAAGACGATGCATTCCATGTATAATACGAGGCATCTCCGAGTAAAGCAATGTTCTCGCGAACGGATCACTGGCGCAAGTTGCAAAGAAACTTGTTAAAGTGGTTGCTGGTGGTATTTCCGTTCGCTGTACTATGTTCTCTGCGTTGAAATAAACTCGCTGGCCATTCTCCAAATGAGCTGACAGATGCACAACAGTAGGATGGCGTTCATGAATTGCAAATGAAAATATTCTCCAGATTGCTTCATTGCAGTTCACATATCTGCCCATTTGAAATTTGCTAATTTCATCTCGTTCAACGCCAATAACCGCCATATCGCTTCCTTTGGTGACATATTTGCAAACATACTTAATTGATTTTATTGAACTGCAATACTCAACATTTATATGTGTTTTGAATGCCTTAGACAAAATTGACGAATATGGAACGATCCTTGTGTTATCAACCACAAAATTATTTCCTTTCAATTGAGTGATGAATGTTCTGCCATTGTCAGCGGGTGAGCGACGCCGATAGAGAGGGTATCCGTCGTTTCCAGTTTGAGTTTCCGAAATAAAAGCACGGGGACAGCGTTTTTTGCATTTACTGTCCGACATACAAACCGAAGATGGATCGTGTTCTCCGCATGGCCCATGAACCATATTGGCCATCACCACTTCGTGCAACTCTGGATCTATTTCAACATCAGGAATTTCGGCGGAAATGATGTCATCAATTTGGTCAGGTGTAATTTTCTCCACCATCCAAAGAAGAATGTGTGCGTGGGGCAAACCTCTCTTCTGCCACTCCAATGAGTACATTCAGCATCGAACAGTGCCATATACACGTTGTTTCGTAATAAAGTCCATCAAACATCTGAGTTTTTGTTTAAACACGCGTGCTGTAACATCATGGCGATCGCTTGGTGATTGACCGGGATGTAATAGATTCGTAATGTCTGGCCATTTTGGATTGCAAGTTAATGTAACAAACAAATCCGGCCGTCCATAATTGCGCACGTAAGTCATCGCATCCTGGGAGTACTCATGCATGTGTCTAGGACTGCCAATGTATGTCGATGGCAAAATATAGAGTCGACCAATATCTGTAAACTCCGCATCACCATTCATTGCATCTCTTAAGTGAATATACTCTTCAGATCGCAACTTCGACCGATTGTATTGCATGTAATTAAGTCGTTCTGTCTCAACTTTAACATACATGTCAACTGCATACTGTTGCAATAACCATATCTCAGTAAATGGTTGTCATAGTTTTGGCGAATCATCATTCGATATGCGTAAAACTTCATTGAACTGACTTTTTTATTTGTCTCGACACCTAAAAGCTTAAATTACCTACATAAGTATATGAAGTAGCAAACAAAAAATTTTTTTTTACTAACCATTCACCGGATTTATCATCTTATATCCTAAGTGATATCCGTCTTCTCTACGGCAGAACATGAGCGGATATTGCATTGCGTCGTAAGACCGATGTGTCTCACTTATCCGTTTTAGTGCGTTTTGATTTCTACGTTTGATAACAATATCACGCGACTGCAAATTTTCTCCAACAACAACAACTGATATTTCGCTAACTGTAGGTGCATTATATTGTCTTTCATGTGACCCTGTTGGTCTTTTGTCCGCTAGTATGATTATGCTATGATCATCTGTTGGCATACGTTCCAACGAAATCGTAAACAGTTTAATGAGGCCATTGTGTTCGTGTAACATTTGCTGCAATTGTTCGATTACTTCTCTTTTCGTTGTATTGAAGATAGCACAACGCCGATTTACTTCATCTGAATCTCCCAGAAAGTAAATTTGGAGATATTTGTGTTCTTGATCTGGATGCGGTAACCGCGATCCAGCGAGATGAAACATTTGCCCATGAACGTGTATAATTGGAGGAAAGCTCTGTAGTTTTCTGTCGAATATTGTTTGGCAAAAATACCTTAAACGTTGGATTGTAGTTTTGTTCATTTACAATTTGCTTTAAGAAATGGCTCGAGTGAGGAGATTCACCGTAAAGCATCTGGAACAATGGCTGTGGTGGTGGAAGCAATTCTGGCAACGTTTCATTTTTAAATTTGACTGCATTGCAATATTGACTCAGTACTGACATCTGACCGATTTGAACAAACAGATGCGCTATATTGAATGTTTGAATCATATCGAAAACCTGCCCGTTCAAAGTTCACAAAAGAAAGATGTTGCCGCTGTTGTCGTCGAATAATCGCATGTTGTGATCTTACTTCATCACTTTGGCGAGCACGAACTTCCTTTCTTCTCGATCGTTGTTGCTGATTGTGAACTTCCCTTCTTCTCAATCGTTCTTGCTGATTGTATGTTTGGTTGACATCTTCTAACTGGTGCGTGCTACTCTCCAGCAGTCTATTTCGTGGTGATACCCTCTCAATAACACTTTCCCTTTGACGTGCTCTGCTATTTCGTGTTCTCCTTGCGGCCTGGGAACTCCGAGAAGTGTTACCATACGTACTGATTCTTGACATCGCGACAACAAATATCTAATTGGAAATGATCATTCATTTGCATAAAGTTCATATAAGGTTTTACGGACCAATAACTTACCTTTGAAAACTCCAAAAATGAATGAATTAAACTAAGGAAGCAGATCAATTGAATGATAAATTCCAATGTACATAAATCGGTATTCGCCAACACGCTAAATCACTTTCACTAAATAACTCACTTTTTAAAACAAAATATATCAATATATCAGTAAAGCAAGTCGCATTTTTATTGCCCTCTAAATTTTGCGTGTTCGATTGCAAAGCAAAATTGACGTTTAATTTAATTTGTGTTTGTTTCATAAAACTGCCATTTCCATAAAACAAAAATAGCACGTAACACAACCAAAATTACCATATAACCGTTGCAGCAAGAACAACCAAAATGTCGTGCTAGGTGGAAAATGAGATAAATATATGGTGGATTAACAACCAAAATAATTAAAAATTGTAAGGGAGGTACCACGTCCCCTTTTTCGATAACGCCAAGCTTTATGGGTGAGAATGGTGTTGTTTCCTATAGCTCTATACCAATTTTCATGTTCCTACCTTAAACACTTTTGAAGATATTAACCTTGAAAAGTTCAGTTTGTATGGGAGGTGCCACGCCCCCTTTTCCGATTACCCCTTCTTTTATGTGTAAGAAGGCTTTTGATACCATATAGGTCTATACCAATTTTCAGGTCCCTAGCTTGAACCCTTTCAGATATTTTGCTTAAAAAATTTAGTTTGTATGGGAGGTACCACGCCCCCTTATTCGATAGCCCCCGGTTTTATAGGTGAGAGTGGTGTTGTTCTCCTGTAGTTCTGTACCAATTTTCATGTTCCTACCTTAAACACTTTTCAAGATATTCGACTTGAAAAATTCAATTTGTATGGGAGGTGCCACGCCCCCTTAATATTTTATTCTGTTTTTAAGACATGACCTGCGCGTGGTAATAACAAACAAATCCCCCAGAGGAAGTATTTCATTTGGTTCAGCCGTTTTCGAGTTTTAGCGTTACATTTATACACCATTTCATTTTTATATAACGGGTGATTTTTTTGAGGTTAGGATTTTCATGCATTAGTATTTGACAGATCACGTGGGATTTCAGACATGGTGTCAAAGAGAAAGATGCTCAGTATGCTTTGACATTTCATCATGAATAGACTTACTAACGAGCAACGCTTGCAAATCATTGAATTTTATTACCAAAATCAGTGTTCGGTTCGAAATGTGTTTCGCGCTTTACGTCCGATTTATGGTCTACATAATCGACCAAGTGAGCAAACAATTAATGCGATTGTGACCAAGTTTCGCACTCAGTTTACTTTATTGGACATTAAACCAACCACACGAATGCGTACAGTGCGTACAGAAGAGAATATTGCGTCTGTTTCTGAGAGTGTGGCTGAAGACCGTGAAATGTCGATTCGTCGCCGTTCGCAGCAATTGGGTTTGTGTTATTCGACCACATGGAAGATTTTACGCAAAGATCTTGGTGTAAAACCGTATAAAATACAGCTCGTGCAAGAACTGAAGCCGAACGATCTGCCACAACGTCGAATTTTCAGTGAATGGGCCCTAGAAAAGTTGGCAGAAAATCCGCTTTTTTATCGACAAATTTTGTTCAGCGATGAGGCTCATTTCTGGTTGAATGGCTACGTAAATAAGCAAAATTGCCGCATTTGGGGTGAAGAGCAACCAGAAGCCGTTCAAGAACTGCCCATGCATCCCGAAAAATGCACTGTTTGGTGTGGTTTGTACGCTGGTGGAATCATTGGACCGTATTTTTTCAAAGATGCTGTTTGGACGCAACGTTACGGTGAATGGCGATCGCTATCGTTCGATGCTAACAAACTTTTTGTTGCCAAAAATGGAAGAACTGAACTTGGTTGACATGTGGTTTCAACAAGATGGCGCTACATGCCACACAGCTCGCGATTCTATGGCCATTTTGAGGGAAAACTTCGAACAACAATTCATCTCAAGAAATGGACCCGTAAGTTGGCCACCAAGATCATGCGATTTAACGCCTTTAGACTATTTTTTGTGGGGCTACGTCAAGTCTAAAGTCTACAGAAATAAGCCAACAACTATTCCAGCTTTGGAAGACAACATTTCCGAAGAAATTCGGGCTATTCCGGCCGAAATGCTCGAAAAAGTTGCCCAAAATTGGACTTTCCGAATGGACCACCTAAGACGCAGCCGCGGTCAACATTTAAATGAAATTATCTTCAAAAAGTAAATGTCATGAACCAATCTAACGTTTCAAATAAAGAACCGATGAGATTTTGCAAATTTTATGCGTTTTTTTTTTAAAAAAAGTTATCAAGCTCTTAAAAAATCACCCTATATATATAACCCTATGTCTATTTCGCTTAGTTTTAGGTGATATAAAATAGTACATGCAACATCAAAAAAAAA
Organism: Bactrocera dorsalis; assembly: GCF_023373825.1. Taxonomy (NCBI): domain Eukaryota; kingdom Metazoa; phylum Arthropoda; class Insecta; order Diptera; family Tephritidae; genus Bactrocera; species Bactrocera dorsalis. Next base: position 21,732,367 of record NC_064306.1, on the reverse strand, counting down.
TGCAAATGATAAAATGAAAATAATTTTTTCTCGAAACAAATAAAATATAATATCAGAAAACTAACGTATCTGGGGCGCTCACCCTAAATTCCCGGAGCTCTAGTTTTCTCTCTACGGCAATATACAATAAATATTCTTACAATTACCTGAAAAGATTACAAACAAATAAAGACGAAAACGTTGTTTCCGGTATAAGAATCTGAAAGATTTAACTCGAAGTCTTTTCGGATCCAAATACATAGTACGCCCAAGAAAAATGACGGCCTTGTTAGCATCAATCAATATACGTATGTGATTTATACATATACATACTTCAACTGAAAAAATATTAAAAAAATGGAGGATATAGTACTTGAAAATCTTCAGGCAAGTGTTAGAGAGATGGCATGAGAATTCTACATCTCTCGCGAGTCCGTTCGAATGATTTTGGTGGATAGTGTGGGTATGAAACGCGTTCTTGCTCGACTGGCCCCGATAAAACTGAATGTTTTTCAAAAATAGTACCGTAAACAGGTCTTTTTAGATATGCTTGATCATACGAATTCCTAACCCTCATTCATGGAGAGCATAATAATTGCCGATGAGACATGAGTTTATAAGGTTCCGTGCATCATAAATTTGTTTCGGAGGTACAGACGGACAATAAAGAGTTCTATTTGCCGGAGTGAGCCTTTTGCTTGAGAACATCCATCGAAAATAGCCGGAATTGTGGAAGAACAATTCATGGATTTTACACGATGACAATGCACCATCACATCGAATCACGATTGAATTTAAAGCCAAAAACGCAATGAATACCATCGATCAACCACCGTGTTCACCAGATTTGGTTCCGTGTAATTTTTTCTTGTTCCCCAAACTGAAATTACCATTCCGTATGGCTTTTTACTGAGCGACTGTTGTTGAGCGATTAGTTGCTAAAATGCCGTTGTCAAGGGCTGTACAGCGTATATTACTGATTGAAAATAGATATCATGTTTATAGAATCTTGCTACGTATAAAAAAAAGAAAGTATGGTGTTCATCCTATAAACCAAACAAGATTGAGGTTCGTTGAATTTAATCATTTATATCAAAATCTACGTAAATTTCCAGATAGATTCTTTCAATATGTACGATGTCCGGTATTTGTTTAAAATTACATTTTGTATTTCTCCTCTGACTTCTAATTTTTCAATATTGTTAAACTGCCGCATAAAACTTTTAAAAAACTGAAGATCATCATCATCTTCTTCCTTCTATTCTACCTCAGCTTTTAAAATTTCCATTCGCTTCTTTTCAATTTGGAGAAATTCAGATTCAAACTCGCTTGTTCTTCCCTTTCTTTTCTTTGTTTTTGGTGGTACATTTGTAGAGCAACTGGTGAAAACAGAAGTGCTGGTTTCAGGCATATCAACAGTTTTAAAAACAGAGTCTTCTTCACTTAGTAGATCGTTAATCAAAGTCGAATAATTAGGATTGCAACATTGATATTGCTCTGGTTCCAAAAGATTCCCATTCATAGGATCCGGAACAACGCTTTTTTTAATGAAGCTCATCAAATCATTTTATCATGAAAATATGTTAACAATCAATTTTTTTTATGAATAAAAAAAACACTCACCAGAACAACCACATATTTCTCCCAGTTCTTTCCATATGTTGTCAGTGATATTTTTATTTTTGAAGTAACGGGTGATTTTTTTGAGGTTAGGATTTTCATGCATTAGTATTTGACAGATCACGTGGGATTTCAGACATGGTGTCAAAGAGAAAGATGCTCAGTATGCTTTGACATTTCATCATGAATAGACTTACTAACGAGCAACGCTTGCAAATCATTGAATTTTATTACCAAAATCAGTGTTCGTTTCGAAATGTGAAAATCCGCTTTTTTATCGACAAATTTTGTTCAGCGATGAGGCTCATTTCTGGTTGAATGGCTACGTAAATAAGCAAAATTGCCGCATTTGGGGTGAAGAGCAACCAGAAGCCGTTCAAGAACTGCCCATGCATCCCGAAAAATGCACTGTTTGGTGTGGTTTGTACGCTGGTGGAATCATTGGACCGTATTTTTTCAAAGATGCTGTTGGACGCAACGTTACGGTGAATGGCGATCGCTATCGTTCGATGCTAACAAACTTTTTGTTGCCAAAAATGGAAGAACTGAACTTGGTTGACATGTGGTTTCAACAAGATGGCGCTACATGCCACACAGCTCGCTATTCTATGGCCATTTTGAGGGAAAACTTCGGACAACAATTCATCTCAAGAAATGGACCCGTAAGTTGGCCACCAAGATCATGCGATTTAACGCCTTTAGACTATTTTTTGTGGGGCTAAGTCAAGTCTAAAGTCTACAGAAATAAGCCAGCAACTATTCCAGCTTTGGAAGACAACATTTCCGAAGAAATTCGGGCTATTCCGGCCGAAATGCTCGAAAAAGTTGCCCAAAATTGGACTTTCCGAATGGACCACCTAAGACGCAGCCGCGGTCAACATTTAAATGAAATTATCTTCAAAAAGTAAATGTCATGAACCAATCTAACGTTTCAAATAAAGAACCGATGAGATTTTGCAAATTTTATGCGTTTTTTTTTTTTTTAAAAAAGTTATCAAGCTCTTAAAAAATCACCCTATATTTGTGGCTATCCTGCCACAAAACCGTGTAGCATTGCACCTCAGAAATAAGCATTTCAATGTTAAATTTGTCCATTCTTTCTGTTCGTCGCTCAGCAGTCATCTGAAAATTAGAACATGTTTTAATTGTTAAGCGACGTCGCTCAGTCGCAGAGAAATCGCTCAGTCGTTTAGTCGCTCATCGCTTACTGCGTGGCCACTTCAATAGCATTTCATATGTTTTAATTTCGTCGCTCATCGCTCAGTCGCTTATCGCTCAGTGCGTGGCCGCGCACTAAGTGCTACATAAGCCTGTCCAGCAGCAAACAGTCGAGAGACCAGATAAATTACTGCATGTTCTACTGTACAACCATGCATCTTATAAACGGTCGACGCTCAAATCAGTATGCTATTTAAATGTCACTAAAACTAGTTTTATATAGATTTTGCATACTTTTAAACGCATCTTTTTGGTGAGCTGCTTAAACTTACTATTGCCTTCCTACAGTGTCGCTCAAATATTCCACGTTTCAGTACCACTTAAAAAAGTTACAAACATACATACATACATACATACATACATACAAGTGAAGCTAATAAAAGCGTATTAAAAAAGGAGTTTTCTACTACAGTTGCTTCTCGCAGGCATTTTGAAAACTAGTATCTGAATTTTTTTTTTACTACAAAAATTTTATTATAAGTATTAATTTTTTTATTACCTAAAAGTCACATGTTTTGCATTATTTGATATTATTTCTTCTGGTGCGCGGTTATACTTATATATGTACATATGTAAGTATATGTATCTTTATAAAGTATACTTTCTTTATATTTCAGTATATACATATGCTACTCAAATGTCGCCAAAACTAGTTTTATAAAGATGTTGCATATTTTTGGTGAGCTGCTTAAACTTACTGTCGCCTTCCTACAGTGTCTCTCAAATATTCTACGTTTCAGTACCACTTAAAAAAGTTACAAGCATACATACATACATACATACATACGCCTTCCTATAGTGTCGCTCAAATATTCTACGTTTCAGTACCACTTAAAAAAGTTACATACATACATACATACAAGTGAAGCTAATAAAAGCGTATTAAAAACGATCGAATTTGGGGGACCTTGATTTTACGCCCCCGCCGATTTCGTCGAATTATTTAATTTTTTTTTTCAAATTTTCACTGGGTGTTTTTGAAACATGTATAAATAGTACATGTATAAATAGTTTTAATTTCCAAAAATCGGCGTTTTTTAGACTGTCACACTACGTATGCCCCTTAATGAAGAAAGAAATATGTAATCGTAAAAATAAGGATACTTCCTATTATAAAACTAAAAGAGCTTAAGAGAAATGTCTTCAGAACATTTTATTGTCGATTCACTTACCGTAACGTAACGGTATTTACAATTATTCTATATTTAAGTTCAATTATCTTCTGTCATCATGTGTGCGAGGAACGTTAATGTAAAGGTATATTAAAATCGAATTTACTCTAAAGGAAATTTTCTGTCACCGAAATTAAATTAGATAGAATATATGATGAAATAGGTTCAAACAGCTGCTATTACCCTCATTCACATCACCTAATCTGAAGCAAGTGATTTAGGTAATCCTAACAATCCGATCAGGACCGTCCAACGACGGTGACATCGTCACCGCCAAAGTAAAGGACGAAGAAGTTTTCTGGGTGATTACGACTTATATGCCACAGAGAAAAGTCCTAGACGAAGTATGGCAAAGAGGACGAGTGTTATCATTGGTTCCGACGCAAATGCGCAGAATACAATCTCGGCGAGCTCGGATACAAGTTGGAGAGGGTTTTAATTTTTCGAATTTATTATAAATAAAGATCCTTTTATATGCAATAATGATAATTCACCTACATTTGTCACGGCAATCAGGAAGTAGGTCGTAGGCTTCGCCCTAGCCTCAAATACGGTAACGCCTTTGATCTCAGACGGTAGGGTTGTAGAGCACTACTCATTCTCTTACCACAAGTACTTCGCTTTCAGTCTGGATCCGGGATAAACGGGAGTTAAAAAAAGGCATTTATATTGCAGAATGCCCCGATTAGCACTTCTAGCTTGTAACCATCCCCTAGAGAGCTATTGTCCGATTATATCACCAATCGGCAGAGAGAAAACCTTCCGGTGGATATAAGAACGCTCGGAAAACAACGCTTCATGTATACAACTCTCCAACAAGGCCGTAAAAGAGGAACAGCTAACGACTGGGTATTGTATACGGTAGAACTCACAATCTACAAGTCCGAAATAAGGAAGACCAAAGAATGACACTACAGCTGGACTCTGAGCAGTCAGGACACTCTTAAGCTGCTCCTGGATGCTCAGATTATGAGAAAAGCTTCCCCTGGGATCATACCTCTCGTAGTGCTTGGAACGGACTGCGACATCCTTTCATGTGACATCCGTTACCTGACATGGGTGGTCAACTCATTCAAGTTCTCTTGGCCGGATATCTTTATACCAGTGCAACTGCAACGAACGGTCACGCTTCCGCGAGATTGCATCGTACCCATCTATGTAAATTGCATTAGATTGGGATATATTTCTGGGGCTTTGAGAGAGGTTAGTAGAGTGGCGTTCATCCAGAACGATCAGATAAGAGATCACATGTGTCGGCCAAAGATTTCAGACCTATCAGTTTGTCATCTTTCTTATTGCTGACGTTAGGCAGACTGATTGATCTGTTCCAAGAAATCGACTTGCAAGGCACAACAAATGCAAAGTTTGGTCGACACTGCCTTGCACAATTATTTCCTGACTTGAGAGGAGCATGAGAAACAAAGAGTTTGAAGAAAGGATATTCCTCAATATCGAGGAATCTTTCAACAACCTACTGCGAAAGTGGTCACTACAGCTTTGAACAGGTTTTGTATAGAATCGAATCTTAAGCATTTAATCTTCACACTTCTCTTCGATAGAACTATTGTGGCGGAGCGGGGTAGTGCGCGAGTTAAGGAACGTATTCCTTATAATAGTAACAAACATCAAAAAAACCTTCAGTAAACACAATGCAAACAACCTTGAGTTGGAACAAATTGAAATGCAGTATCTTCTTCTTCTTTACTGGCGTAGTCACCGCTTACGCGATTATAGCCGAGTCAACAACAGCGCGCCAGTCGTTTCTTCTCTTCGCTACGTGGCGCCAATTGGATATTCCAAGCGAAGCCAGGTCCTTCTCCACTTGGTCCTTCCAACGGAGTGGAGGTCTTCCTCTTCCTCTGCTTCCCGTGGCGGGTACTGCGTCGAATACTTTCAGAGCTGGAGTGTTTTCATCCATCCGGACAACATGACCTAGCCAGCGTAGCCGCTGTCTTTTAATTCGCTGAACTATGTCAATGTCGTCGTATATCTCGTACAGCTCATCGTTCCATCGAATGCGATATTCGCCGTGGCCAACGCGCAAAGGACCATAAATCTTTCGCAGAACTTTTCTCTCGAAAACTCGCAACGTCGACTCATCCGTTGTTGACATCGTCCAAGCCTCTGCACCATATAGCAGGACGGGAATTATGAGCGACTTATAGAGTTTGGCTTTTGTTCGTCGAGATAGGACTTTACTTTTCAATTGCCTACTCAGTCCGAAGTAGCACCTGTTGGCAAGAGTTATCCTGCGTTGGATTTCCAGGCTGACATTGTTGGTGGTGTTAATACTGGTTCCTAAATAGACGAAATTATCTACAACTTCAAAGTTATGACTATCAACAGTGACGTGAGAGCCAAGTCGCGAGTGCGACGACTGTATAGTTTGATGACAGGAGATATTTCGTCTTGCCCTCGTTCACTGCCAGACCCATTTGCGTTGCTTCCTTGTTCAGCCTGGAGAAAGCAGAACTAACGGCGCGTGTGTTGAGACCGATGATATCAGTTTCATCGGCATACGCCAGCAGCTGTACACTCTTATAAAAGATTGTACCTACTCGATTACGCTCTGCAGCTCGAACAATTTTCTCCAGCAGCAGATTGAAGAAGTCGCACGATAGGGAGTCGCCTTGTCTGAAACCTCGTTTGGTATCGAACGGCTCGGAGAGGTCCTTCCCGATCTTGACGGAGCTTTTGGTATTGCTCAACGTCAGTTTACACAGCCGTATTAGTTTTACGGGGATACCAAATTCAGACATCGCGGCATAAAGGCAGCTCCTTTTCGTGCTGTCGAAAGCAGCTTTGAAATCGACGAAGAGGTGGTGTGTGTCGATTCTCTTTTCACGGGTCTTTTCCAAGATTTGGCGCATGGTGAATATCTTGATTTTCTATGCTTGAAACCACACTGATAAAGTTCAATCAATTTGTTGGCGGTGGACTTTAATCTTTCACAAAATACGCTCGATAGAACCTTATACGCGATGTGAGGTATCCCACAGTAGTTGGCGCAGATTGTGGGGTCTCCCTTTTATGTTGGATTGGGCAGAGCACACTTAAATTCCAATCGCTGGGCATGCTTTCGTCCGACCATATTTTACAAAGAAGCTGATGCATGCTCCTTATCAGTTCTTCGCCGCCGTGTTTGAATAGCTCGGCCGGCAATCCATCGGCCCCTGCCGCTTTGTTGTTTTTCAGGCGGGCAATTGCTATTCGAACTTCTTCATGGTCGGGCAATGGAACGTCTGCTCCATCGTCATCGATTGGGGTATCGGGTTCGCCTTCTCCTGGTGTTGTGCGTTCACTGCCATTCAGCAGGCTGGAGAAGTCTTCCCTCAAATTTAAGTATGCTCTGGGCATCGGTGGCTAGATCACCGTTGGGGGTTCTGCAAGAGTATGCTTCGGTCTTGAAACCTTCTGTTAGTCACCGCATCTAATCGTAGAATTTTCGAGCATTACCCCTGTCGGGCAGATTGTCAAGCTCTTCGTACTCACGCGTCTCGCTTCCCTCTTCAACTCTCGGTATCTATCCCATCCCGCACGTGTTGTGGTCGATCAGAACGTTGCGAGGTAGGCAGCCTGTTTTCTCTCCGCTGCGACACGGCACTCGTCGTCGCACCAGCTGTTGTTTTGCACTTTCCGAAAACCAATGGTTTCGGTTGCAGCTGTACGTAAGGAGTTTGAAATGCCGTCCCACAGTTCCCTTATACCGAGTTGTTGACGAGTGCTCTCAGAGAGCAGGAGTGCAAGGCGAGTGGAAAATCTTTCGGCTGTCTGTTGTGATTGCAGCTTCTCGACGTCGAACCTTCCTTGCGTTTGTTGGCGTGCGTTTTTTGCTGCACAGAGGCGGGTGCGAATTTTGGCTGCAACAATACAGCGGTGCGAGTCGATGTTAGGACCTCGAAGCGCACACACATTGGACGGCGGTGATGTCAGTCTTTATTTCCACGAGGACATCAACCATCTGGGCAGCGGCACCTTCCTAATTAAGGGAATGTACATTCCAGGTGCATGCCCTCAATTCGTAGTCCTTATTTCGTTTGCCATGGTCGTCATCAAAAGGGGGGTCTCTCATCCGAGGCTGATTGTTGATTTTCATAAGTAAGATTTTTTACGTGGCGGGTCCCAAACCCAGCGCACAACCCTGCGGAGGGGATATTTCGCCTTTTCACTTTAGCTCGCCTTAAATGCAGTATCGCTACAACAAACAATCCTAAACAAACAAGTATCAAAACAACATTGAGTTTGAATACCACAACAAACTTATCTTAAAACAAAGCAAATGTATCTAAGCAAACAATATACATATGTATATGTAAACAAACCTAAACAAATAATATAATTTGTATCTAAACAAACTATCAACTAGTAATAAGTAAACATTCTAGTTAGTATAAATAGGAGTAAGAACCATGTAATAAGTTAGTCTTAAGTAACTATAAATAAAGAGTACACATTTCGGTGCAGCTCAAAATATATTCTTTTGACTCATTTTTACTTCTGGTAAAAATTAACTCGCGTGCACAACAGAATGTAAGCAGGGGCATCTCTCAAGGGGAGTTATTTTGCCACCTCTCTGGTACATGGTTGTTACTGATCGTCTGGTTTGAAGAACTCGGATGCCGAGTGATTGCTTATGTGGGTGACGCAGATCTCATTGCTCACGAAAAGTATTTGAACACGATCTAACTTAGCTTTAGCATCGTAAGCAACTGGGCGTTGTAAAAACGGCCTTTCCATAAATTTTCTGAAATTTTTATTCACTATTACAAAATTTCGAAGGCGCATCTACCGTAAACGTAGGGAAAGCGTCTTCGACCTGCTGACAGATATTAAGTACATAAACCTCTCACTAAAGCTAGTTCATAGTATTATGAAACTATAGTTGAGCTCATAATATTCTACGGAATGTTTGGAACTTTTTGGCGCTGGAAAAGACTACACTCGTGAAAAATTGGTGAGCGTTCGACGGGCTGTTCTCATTAGTGTTTGTGATGCACTATGAACACCACCAAGTCCATATAGCGTCGGTGAACATAGCCGAATATGGTCGCTCAGCGTCAGAGAATCTCGGTACTTTGATGACTGTGTGCCTGGGCACTTTTATTTCATTCCAAAATATTTGGATTAGAAGGCCACCAAAACCCTGTTGTAATAAAACATCTTAGCAGATTTGTGATAGGTTCATTGCGCTTATCTGATAGCTAATGTGGAGTTTTTCGTTTGGCTTCACAAGTCGGACAGCAGTGAACATAATAATCTAAGTGTGTCATGGCGGAGGGTCAGGGGGTCAGCCATCTAACCTAAGCAAACCTAGGCTAGCCTTTATTCCTAATTCTTCTACCGTGATATAATATTTAAAATTCCGACCAAATATAGTTTTAATAACTGTTTATTATTGCGATGACATAAATACTGAAATAACTTGTTTGAATGAGTTGTAACTATAAAACCATTGATTTTTTAGCTCACCTTATAATGCTGTTATTAAATGATTTGAAGTAAAGTTAAATGATATTTAGTACTACGCATGTAAAGATTATTTGCACAAATGTGATTTGAAATGAAATGTGATTTTTCAGCATACTCCGCCTCTCTTCAGTTCCTTGTAATTTTTCCGGAGTTTATTTTGAAATTTAGAAAATGCCCCAGCGTCTTACTGTGAATACTCGTACATACAGCAGTACGTGATTGGATTGGCATGTTCGTTCTGAAATTGCAATTTGCCACTTAAAGAGACACATACATTTGTGTGTACTTACAGCCACATATTTCGCAAATAAAGGTAGAAAGAAGTCTGAGCAACAATCATCCGACTAAATCCGGGTAAATCCTTTTAAATGTTTTCAATGATTATGGGTATACTAATAATCTGCTCAGAGTTTTCTTAGTAGAAAATTGATTTGTGTGAATTTCGGCAAAGAAAGGCAAACAGTTATACTATATGTATACAGTACGTATGTATATAAAGTATAAATACAGTTTTATTCGCTTTTTTATAGATATGTACTCGAATTTGTAAATCTATTATTATGTTATTAAAGTAAGGGTGATTTTTTTGAGGTTAGGATTTTCATGCATTAGTATTTGACAGATCACGTGGGATTTCAGACATGGTGTCAAAGAGAAAGATGCTCAGTATGCTTTGACATTTCATCATGAATAGACTTACTAACGAGCAACGCTTGCAAATCATTGAATTTTATTACCAAAATCAGTGTTCGGTTCGAAATGTGTTTCGCGCTTTATTTTGTTCAGCGATGAGGCTCATTTCTGGTTGAATGGCTACGTAAATAAGCAAAATTGCCGCATTTGGGGTGAAGAGCAACCAGAAGCCGTTCAAGAACTGCCCATGCATCCCGAAAAATGCACTGTTTGGTGTGGTTTGTACGCTGGTGGAATCATTGGACCGTATTTTTTCAAAGATGCTGTTGGACGCAACGTTACGGTGAATGGCGATCGCTATCGTTCGATGCTAACAAACTTTTTGTTGCCAAAAATGGAAGAACTGAACTTGGTTGACATGTGGTTTCAACAAGATGGCGCTACATGCCACACAGCTCGCGATTCTATGGCCATTTTGAGGGAAAACTTCGGACAACAATTCATCTCAAGAAATGGACCCGTAAGTTGGCCACCAAGATCATGCGATTTAACGCCTTTAGACTATTTTTTGTGGGGCTACGTCAAGTCTAAAGTCTACAGAAATAAGCCAGCAACTATTCCAGCTTTGGAAGACAACATTTCCGAAGAAATTCGGGCTATTCCGGCCGAAATGCTCGAAAAAGTTGCCCAAAATTGGACTTTCCGAATGGACCACCTAAGACGCAGCCGCGGTCAACATTTAAATGAAATTATCTTCAAAAAGTAAATGTCATGAACCAATCTAACGTTTCAAATAAAGAACCGATGAGATTTTGCAAATTTTATGCGTTTTTTTTTTTAAAAGTTATCAAGCTCTTAAAAAAATCACCCTTTATTTAGTTTGTTTCGAATATAGACGTTGTCAAGACACCCGAAATCGTGAAAATTTGAAATGCAATCTTCTACTTTGACAACGTTCTCAAGCTGTAAAATGTGAAAGTAGGAACAAAAAAGAAAAACAAGTAAAGAAGGGTGCAATCGAACATTTTATACTTTTGCAACTTGCAAGAATCATAACCTAAAAAATATCTCAAGGTGCAAAACAATATATTTAACTCATACATTGAATAACTTATTCGACATAAGATTAGTAGGGGGTAGTATCGCCCCGATTTGATTTTTTTTCCCAATACCACATAAAAAAATATGTTCCCTGGGTTTCATAAAGTACCTCACATACGATTACTAATTATATGGAGTAAAGTTAGTATATGGGGCTAGGTCAAGTTTTCACTGTTGCACTGTTTCCTTTTCATTTACATATCTTACATATTGGCTGATATACGTATGTGATATAAAGTTAGAAAATATTTTTTAATAGATATATGGGGTCACAGGGAAGTATTGTGCTAATTGAACCCATTTATGATACACAGAGTTACTATTGTTAAGAATTTCGAGTTATGCATTGACGAATATTTTCTGTCAAAAGTTAACTATGTATACGCGGGTCCACATATTCTGTACCTAAGTAGGCGCTTGAACAGTTTTGGTTGGACTCAAACAATTTTTGGTCATTAATTGGCATACTTTAATAGATTATTGCTTTCTATACTGGAGGGAATCAAGTGGAGTTTAAAATTATTTTATATGGGAAGTAATCGTGGTTGTAACCCTGCTCACTCTCCTTATAGCGGTACTGTTCAAAACTACTAAAAGTGAAGTAAATCAATTTCAATCAATTTTGCCAGAGACATTAAATTTTAACTCCGAAATGATATGGAAGGACTTTTAATAAAGTTGAGCATGTTTTTCTTATAGCGGTATATATTTGTGCATGGAATGAATAAAATCTGGTGCAAACTCGACCAAGACTTCACAAAACTAGCAGGCTTTATGTACCTGAAGATACTTCCGTGGCAAGTTGCATGAGTACGACATGTTCGGTTATACCCGAACTTAGGTTTCCCTTTTTATACTCTTGCAACCAGTTGCTATAGAGTATTATAGTTTTATTCACCTAACGGTTGTACGTACCTAAAACTAAGGGAGATTGATATAGATTATATATAAATAAATGATAAGAATGATGATAAAAGTTTAAATCCAGTTGACTGGGCGTAATCGGACCACTGCCACGCTCACAAATCGTCATTACCAGAAAACATATAAAGTGCCATAACGAAGTACTAAACTAAAGTATAAAGCTGTAATTTGGTACAGAGGATCCCAGTAGCAAAGGGCACCTGTGGGCAAAATATTTTGATATTAATATTTTCGAATAATGTTTTTAGTGTATGCCACCTTATGACATAGCCCCTAGGTACCGAATATTTGGACCCCAGTAGCTATAATTGACTTTTGTTCGAAAATATCGGTCAATGTCTAAAATTAGTATAATTGAAATTCTATGGCAATCCTTCTCTTATAATGGTATGTGTGTACGTCAAAAATTGGTTGAATCGGACCAGTACTTCGCTTAGCTCCCATATACATAATATAAATATAATCGAACTTCCGGGTGTCTTTGTACCGCATACTATATCGCCCAATATGTGAGTTACCCCAATGAAAATAAGAGAGCGTGCTTTACTCGTAACAGGGTATCTTTGTGTCTAAAATAGATAAATTTAAGCGAATGCTTGACTTACCCTCCATATAACTAATATGAACATTTTCGAACATCTAGCTGATTTTACTATATATGATTGGTTTTTTATTAAGTGATATGTTAGCAGCATGACGATACTAACCCAACATCTATATGCTACATCTGTCCAAAATGTATCGCTGATTTTGAATTTTTTTAGAAAGTGTTTATAAATATTCTGTCAACTAAAGAAAGTTATTTTTTGTGATCTTGTTAAGCTCATCTTTCGATGCGGTTTTTATCTCCTATATAGTAGCGTAGCGTCATCGTCCTTTCCTAGACCTCTTCAGATCAAAAACCAGTTCGTGGGGAAAATTGTCACTGCGGCACCATTAATGTGTTGTTTTTTGCCAAATATTCGTGCACAAGCAACGATGCGTGAACAGGGGCATAACTTGCAGCTAATATTCTTTAGGAGGATGGAGTCATGTGTGGAGGATGGAGTCATGTGTAGAAGTTCACGCAAGTGAGGAAAGTTCTCTGATCGCCATTCACTTGGACCTGGCTGCCTCCGGATCGAAAAGCCACCAACCATATCTATCATGTTGTGATAGATGGATCGACTCGGATTACTATCTTGCTGCACTCAAGATTCGCACCCGTCTCTGTGCAGCAAAACACGCACGACAAACAGTCACAAGGAAGAAGCTGCAACAACAACCGACAGCCGAACGATGTTCTACTCGATTGCACTCCTGCTTTCTGAAAGCACTCATAAACAACTCGATGTAACGGAACTGTGGGACGGCATTTCAATCTCCTTACGTACAGCTACAACCGAAACCATTGGGTTTCGGAAAATGTTAAAGAACAGCTGGTACGATGAGGAGCGCCATGACGCAGCGGGGAGAATGCTGCTTACTTTATAGCGTTAGGATCGACCACAACACGGGATGAGATAGATACGGGAGTCGAAGAGGGAATCGAGACGCATTTCCAGGCAGAAAAAGAAAGATGCCGAAATGTGTGAGCATGAAGAGCTTTACAAGCTGGCTGACAGGAGTAATGCTCGAAAATTCTGCGAAAAAATGCGGGGACTAACAGAAGGTTTCAAGACCGGAGCATATCCTTGAAGAACTCCCAAAGGTGATCTAGTCACCGATGCCCAGAGCATACTTAAATTATGGAGGGAACACTTCTCCAGCCTGCTGAATGGCAGTGAACGTACAACGCCAGGAGAAGGCGAACCCGATTCCCCAATCAATGACGATGGAGCAGACGTTCCATTGCCCGACCATTAAGAAGTTCGAATAGCAATTACCCGCCTGAAGAACAGCAAATCGGCGTAGGCCGATGGATTGTCGGCCGAGCTATTCAAACACGGCTCTGTTTAATAAGTCTCCTCAACATCGCATATAAGGTTCTACCGCCAACAAACTGATTGCGCCTTCTCAGTGTGGCTTTAGACCTGGAAAATCAACAACTGACCAGATATTCACCATGTGCCAAATCTTGGAAGAGACTCGTGAAAGGAGAAACGACACATACCACCTCTTCGTCGATTTCAAAGCTGCTTTCGACAGCACGAAAAGAAGCTGCCTTTATGCCGCGATGTCTGAATTTGGTATCCCCGCAAATCTAATACGGCTGTGTAAACTGACGTTGACCAACACAAAAAGCTCCGTCAGGATCGGGAAGGACCTCTCCGAGCCGTTCGATACCGAACGAGGTTTCAGACAAGGCGACTCCCTATCGTGCGACTTCTTCAATCTGCTGCAAGAGAACTTAAGCGAGCAGGTACAATCGATGGAACTTTGAGCTGTATGAGATATACGACGACATTGACATGGTTCTACGAATTAAGAGACAGCAGCTGCACCGGCTAGGTCAAGTCGTACGTATGGACGAAAATACCCCAGCTCTGAAAGTATTGGACCCAGTTCCCGTCGGGGGAAGCAGAGGAAAAGAAAGACCTCCAATTGGAAACACCAAGCGCAAAAAGATCTGGGTTCGCTTGCAATCTCCAATTGGCGCCACATTGCAAAAAGAAGCGACTGGCACGCTGTTGTTAACTCGTCTATATTCGCGTAAGCGGTTTCTACGCCAGTAAGGAAGAAGAAAGCAACTGGTTGCAAGAATCCAAAAACTGATTGAATCTTATGTTATTGTTGCTAGTTTTTCGAGCAGCTTCGCTAGCTTTGAACCCCTTAACCAGAACATTAACAAAAACCAAGAACTAAATATAAGTAAGTAAGATGGTATCACCAGAAAACTTCAATTTTGTGAGGTTTATAAAAATATAACGAAGACGCTTTCAATGCATTTTTTGATTTGCTAAATTTTCAAATTGTTCGAGATAATGTTAATAATTTTCAAATTTATTTTACAAACACTTATACATATGTGCCAAAGTAAATTGTTTCACAATCCCTAAAAATACATTTATATTTTTTGAATAAGTATCTCATGTCCTTTCTAATTTCATTTTCGAGTAGTGTACAAATCATAAATCAAAGCAATTTCAAGATGATCAGTTAAGAGGTTTTGGCGAGAAAGCGTAACAAACATACTTATATTCATATTTTTGATATTAATTAGGGTAGAGATAACGTAATGAACAATTGTATTTGATACATTTATCGGTGGTAAACAATTTCGGTGTACGTAACAATTTCATTCAAGGCATGTTCGCCGTCGGCGTTAATTTCTGTGAAAATGCAAATCTAGTGCAGTATCTAGCTTCACAAATAAACGCTTAAAGCATAATAGCCATAGGGGCTTTCCTAGCGCTGGGTGGGGTTAGGCTACGTATTTTTATACTCATTGACCAGGAATATAGGTATGTGATATACACTAGTGGAGCTTCACAGTTGAGTAAAAGAGTGAGTATTAGTACGAGTGAGTGCTCAATATCAGCGTGTTTGCTGAACTTTAACAGTGCTCTGAGTTTGGTTTGTTCGTTTTCTGTTATATTATTTTCAGTATTGTATTGTACGGGTAAATATGCACATACATACATACACACTATAAACGTATTTGCCGCATAGTGGGGGAATTCAGTAAAAAAATTGGAAATTATCAGGCGAGAAGCAGTATGTGGTAGATATGCAATCTTTCAAAGACAGCAGTTGGGCATTTGTGAAAATGAACAGGACGGTAGGACGACAGGGAAAGCATGGCAAAAGACGACTAAATCAACAGCCAAGCAAGCAAAAATACAGATTAATATTTAAGGCTATTTAATAATTGGGAATCTTTTTTTATATTCTTTTCCTGCTCGGTTTCACAGTTCATACTTAAGTTGTGCCCAAATAAAATCTTAGTACAGTAGAATCCCGATTATCCGAACATCGATTATCCGAATATCCGATTATCCGGACTCATTCGTCTCGGCTCTAATTGTCAATCGGATCCCATACAGTCGTTACAACTAAAACGCATCAGAGACTTGGCCGGAATGAAACGATGTGATTCTTTACGTCAAAGACCAATAACAAGTTATTTCCAACCAAAATTTTAAATTACATAGGCATTATGAATACATTATGTATCGTTATAGCTCGGTTTTTATATATCGCACATATTATCTAAACTACACTTGTAAAACTTATTACATAAAAAAACTTTATTATAAAGGGTGATTTTTTAAGAGCTTGATAACTTTTTTTTAAAAAAAAACGCATAAAATTTGCAAAATCTCATCTTTATTTGAAACGTTAGATTGGTTCATGACATTTACTTTTTGAAGATAATTTCATTTAAATGTTGACCGCGGCTGCGTCTTAGGTGGTCCATTCGGAAAGTCCAATTTTGGGCAACTTTTTCGAGCATTTCGGCCGGAATAGCCCGAATTTCTTCGGAAATGTTGTCTTCCAAAGCTGGAATAGTTGCTGGCTTATTTCTGTAGACTTTAGACTTGACGTAGCCCCACAAAAAATAGTCTAAAGGCGTTAAATCGCATGATCTTGGTGGCCAACTTACGGGTCCATTTCTTGAGATGAATTGTTGTCCGAAGTTTTCCCTCAAAATGGCCATAGAATCGCGAGCTGTGTGGCATGTAGCGCCATCTTGTTGAAACCACATGTCAACCAAGTTCAGTTCTTCCATTTTTGGCAACAAAAAGTTTGTTAGCATCGAACGATAGCGATCGCCATTCACCGTAACGTTGCGTCCAACAGCATCTTTGAAAAAATACGGTCCAATGATTCCACCAGCGTACAAACCACACCAAACAGTGCATTTTTCGGGATGCATGGGCAGTTCTTGAACGGCTTCTGGTTGCTCTTCACCCCAAATGCGGCAATTTTGCTTATTTACGTAGCCATTCAACCAGAAATGAGCCTCATCGCTGAACAAAATTTGTCGAACAAACACATTTCGAACCGAACACTGATTTTGGTAATAAAATTCAATGATTTGCAAGCGTTGCTCGTTAGTAAGTCTATTCATGATGAAATGTCAAAGCATACTGAGCATCTTTCTCTTTGACACCATGTCTGAAATCCCACGTGATCTGTCAAATACTAATGCATGAAAATCCTAACCTCAAAAAAATCACCCGTTATGTAATTTAAATATTGTTTGATTTGCTTGGAAATCGATTATCCGGATTTTCGATTATACGGAACACCCCTGGTTTTATTTGATCCGGATAATCGGGATTCTACGTAGTCGTTTGCGTTTCGCAGTCAATGCTTAATTTCTATAAAATGTGATTATGATATTTGGCACCGTTATGGGCAACATATGTTTTACAAATGTCATCCATAAAAATAATATTTAAATAATAACAGACAATACATAAATATGCGAGGGAAGTTATATCGAAAATGGATGAAAACAATAAAAGAACCCCGAATTTCACCGCTAGCGAGTCGGAGCACCTATTACTACTGGTGGAAACCCCAATCCGATTCCATATTTTTTGACAAAAAATAATTTATTATTTCTTATTATTCTTCTTTTGACAAACAACTGAAAATTGAAAACAATTCAAAACAAAAATCAGCTGTTAATTAAGCACTGCTTAAGTCTCCCATTTTCAGTACTTAAGTATGAACTGTAAAGCACTATTTTGCTGTTTTATCTTAAGCACAACTGAAGTATGGACTGTGAAACCGGGCATTAGTCTTCAAATATACATGGAAGTTCAGAAAAGGTTTAAACAGTAAATAGTGAGAAAAAGGGAAAACTTGCGAAGAAAATATTAAAAACGTTTTTTTTTTTACAAAGTGATGTCCATCCAGTTACTGTTTGTTCGTCTTGCTAAAACTCGTGGAAGACTGAACCAATATAGTACATATGTATGTACATACATACATACAAGTATGTAACTGAGTTTTGGTTTGAAATGTTTATCGCCAGGGAAGGTTGTTGTAATGAAATATTTGAATATTGTGATTGATTGGAATCGTTGTTCAATATATGTATATGTATGTATATGTACATTAGAGTGGGTCAATTTTTTCTTGACAAAGCGGTTATCAAAATCGCAAA
The DNA here is from genome assembly GCF_023373825.1 of Bactrocera dorsalis. Lineage (NCBI taxonomy): Eukaryota > Metazoa > Arthropoda > Insecta > Diptera > Tephritidae > Bactrocera > Bactrocera dorsalis. The sequence continues at coordinate 21,714,211 of NC_064306.1, read as the reverse complement.
CTACGATGAATTCTAAGAAAATTTGCCCAAGAAACCATGGGTCTAAAATGAAAATCGAGCTTCTGGTTTTTAGCGAGAAAATTTCGTAAATTGTATTTTGTAAAAAAAAATCCAATTCCTATTCCATTGTCGATTGTTTGCTTGTTTTGTAGCTATCGAAGCTAATTTGCTCAAATTTGGTATATGATGTTGTATTTAAGCAGAAAATTCGACAGTACAGACATTTTTTATAGGGGCGTGGCACTGCCCACTTAAGAGTTCATATGTATATCTCTGGAACCACTCCACCGATTTCGTTCAAATTTGATTACATATTATACAATGCCTACTTAAGGATATCTGGATCCAAATCGAATAATAACCACGCCCACCTCCCATATAACGGTAATTTTTGAAAACACTAAAGATCGGAAATTTTAATAACTGTTGAAGGGAAACATCTTGAGTTTGGTATTCGGTGTTGTATTGCAGCCAGAAATCCAACTAAATGAAAATTTTGGCATGTCACCGCCCACTTTTGAGTGCATGTGAACATCTCTGAAACTATTTTATCGATGTTGTCTAAATTTGGTACACATTTTAGATTGTACCTAGTTTGGTGAGATTATGAAAATGATTAAAATTGGGCAAAAACTACGGCCACCTCCCATATAACGCTATTTTTCTGTACGGTCACTGCTTTATGTTTTCGACTCTAGTAGTTGTTACTGTTTTCCTTTTCATTTATAAAAAAAAATCAAATCATTCCAACACTGTACACTGTCGATTGTTTTTTTGATTTGTACTTATTTTTTTTAGAGAAAGCAAAGCAACGCTGATGAATTACTAATAAAAAAATTGTTTCCGAAACCATCGTTTTAAATTATTTTGATACAATATTACAGTTAGAAGTTTTTACTCAAGGAAGAAGTGTGTGCCTCTGAATTTCTCGATTCTAACATTTAAAAGCAAAACTTAAACTTCTTTTAATTATGGAGTTATCTCCTATATCAATTAGTTCTTGTGCTAATGATATTACATTACCAAATCTCTCGGAATCAAATTTGGTGCATATGCCAGACCAAATTTTAGTGCTTTTGGTTTGCCGAGTGATTTACACGAACTAAACTTGCCAACTTGCCGCGATGTTTTAAAATATTTTTTTTTTTTGAGTGATCGGTCTAAAAATAGAAATAAAATGTTTTCGTACGCATCTTTTACTCCACAAGTGGCGGATAAATTGATTGAAATTTGGAGCAAATTGAATATTGGCATAATGACGAAGAAAACCATAATAAACAAGCTGAAAACCTTGCTGAATAAATATTTTAAAGAAACAAAAGGCACGTCTACATCTTAAAGCAGCGCATTTATCAAGACTATGAACAACTTATTCTTTATTGGAAAATGCAAGTGCAATTTACAAAGAAATTGTTGCTCATGTGGTTTGATGCCTGATCATTTACTCGAATTTTTGACTGATCAGCATACCGCGAGGAAACTGACAATTCCAGCGGTCCTGGCGGATGTTGTTGATTTAGATTTGGCTCCAACAGCTACTGAATATTCATCTTACCGGCCTGACTCATCAGATATGGACGTTGATGAAGATCTTGTGTTCAAAACACCAAATGCAGAAAGGCCAATTGTTATTAAGCATGGCCCGTATACGAAAAGGCTTGATACCCCCAATTATGCTATGATGTGCGACAGATTTGGTGTGTCAGACAGAGTTGCTGCGTGTTTGGCTACGGCACTTTTTAAAGATATAGATTTCAAAGACGACAATGGGGAACTTATTATTGTGGACAAATGTAAAGTAGCACGAGAAAAGAAAAAAATCAGGGTTTCTGTGCGTCAAAAACAATGCAGGGATTCCAGCGTGCTGGCATTCTCATTTGATGGCAGAAAAGATGAATCATTGACAATGGAGAAGGTTAATCATAAGCTTCACACAAAAGTGGTTAAAGAATCTCACATCGTGGTTGTGCGAGAACCTAAAACCGAACTCTTGGGTCATTTAACACTCAATGCTGAAGACGCTGGTACAAAACAAAAGCTGTTATATGACTTCTTTGTTAAAAAGAACTTAGCTCTTTTCGATCTGGTTGGTATTTGCTGCGACGGTGAAGTCAGCAATACTGGCACGGAAAACGGCATATTACGACGGTTTGAAGTACTGTTAGACAGACAATTGCACTGGTTTGTTTGCTTGTTACATTTTAACCTTTTCGCCACTTATTTTGCGCGTTAGAAAAATCATCTACAAGTGGACCGCGAACTGACAGTGGAGCTTTGACAAAATTAATGGAAACCTGTGAACAGATTCAGGTAAGCAATGAATTAGTACTATAATAAAGATCTCTATTTTTCTGTATATATTTTTCTGTAACTTAGAATAAGTTACTTATTCTTAATAAGTAACTTGTTCTTTTTGTAGGTTGTACCCGCCTTTCAGCGTATTTTGCTGGGGAATATGCCTTCTTCCTTGTCGTCAGAACAGGAAAAACCTCTTTCAACGGACGTTAAGTACTTGTATCGGATATCGGATAGCCAACGCGATTCATAACGGTTCCTGTCCACAAGATTTAGGCAACGTGAAACCTGGATCCATCGTTCACTCTCGTTGGTTAACCAAAGCTAGTCGACTTCTGCGATTGCAGTTCACTCTTATGTAAATATATTTTCAACGCAATATTTACCACAAAATCTGCGCGAAATTGTAAATAATGTTGTTCAAAATAACTCATATTTTGCACATTCAGAAAATGTTCTACTAACAATGCTTTTTGATGCCAGAAAGGAAGTGTGCCAGAGGGCTATAAAAAAAAATTTGGTACTATCGTGAAAAACTTTACGACCCAACAAAATTAAGAGCTTACAAAAAACCAACTATAAATTTTGACTGCTCTGATTATGTTGAGATGATAAACTTAGATAACAATAGCATTTTGTCGGAGCCGCCCTTCACTGCAAACATACCCATTTGCTCGAATACATAGAATTTGATAATCCTCCACTTCCGGATCCACAAATTCCTCCACATGTTCAAGGAATCGAGCGCTTTGTGCAACTGCTGACTAGCGTTTCACGTCGAACTATAGAAAAAAATCGCGATGGTGTTATGGCAGTCACGGTTGCAAGTCGAAACGCAACATCTAGGATGGGCAGCAAACAAGACCTTAAAACCAATTAATTTTGAACTTTAGAAGTATATTATATTTTGTTTGGCCCTTAACAGGGCTTTATATATAGATATAAAATGATATTGTTAACTGCAATACGATTTTGCGGAAGATTAAAGCTATTAAAGTTTGAAATTTTATTTATTATTATTTTAATTTTTATGGGTGGATAGGTAACATATACACACACCGACCACAGCAGCCAACGACCATAGCACGCCGAATACATCGGTTCTCGTCCGATCACCGAAGCTTTTTAAAACCCGATCTAAATACTATTATTTTATAAATATCTAATTTATTTTTAAGGGTCACAACGTTTTATTTCTTAAAACCCATGAGCTTTTACATTTCCTGTGTATTGATGATTTAATGGCCAATTTCATAAAAAACTTTTCTAACATTAATCTAAACATCAAAATTAGACCGTTATCTATACAGCTTCTAGAGCTCTTGGAATTTCCTTTCGAACAAATCCAGACATAACCACTTTTGTTAGTTGTCTTAAAAGATTCAATAACATTTTTGAATGTTTTAAATTTGTGTAGAGCGCTTTCTCAAAATTGCAAGTATGTATATAGAGATCTTAAGATCAACTTGATATGCATCACAAAAAGAACGCTGATGAGAAGGTGTAGCAGCACCTGTACGGTCACTGCTTGATGTTTTCGGCCCAGTAGTTGTTACTATTTTCCATTTCATTTATTGAAAAAAAAGAAAAACAAAATGAAAAGTTTCCCGTTAAAAACCGGAAGCCCCATTTTGATTTTAGACCCATAGTTTCTTGGTCAAATTTTTTTAGAATTCATCGTAGTTTACGATTTTGATAACCGCTTGGTGCATTTTTTTTGCTCCATACAAATTGACCCACTCTAATGTACATACTTGTATACTTATTTTTGGCGATAGCACCAACAATAAAAGTCGAATGTGTTTTAAGTCATAATGTCAAAATCAGCTATTTCGTTTGGTTTTTATGATTTAAAAATCATTCACGCCAATAAAGAGATATTTTTTGCGTGTGAACTGAATTCAAATATATTGCAAACACCACAAAATCATAAAATCGCAATGAAGTATATGGCATGCAACTCAGTTTGCCATCGATAATATTTGGTCTACATCTTAAGGGCGGAGGAAATGAAAGAATCTTCATTAAAATAACTTCTTACTCTTGAAGAAAATAAGCAAGAAACGCCCATCTTATGATAAGGGGCCATCCATAAATTACGTCACAGAAGAAGATAAGTTGTAACGAAGCTTTTTACTGCCCCTGCTTCTTACAAATATAACTTGCTGAGCGGGTTATAGTTTCAGCTTTACAACATTTTAAAGATTTTCATTTAGATGCAATTTATATAGCTACAAATGCCCCAAGAAGGAGTGCATTTAACAGAGTTGAACGACGCATGGCATCTCCGTCGCATGATGATTTTGGGTCACATCTCGAACTACTGACTTAGATCTACATAGAAAAACGAAACTTCGAAAGTGCGGCAATGTGTTGGCTGACATTTGGAGCAAGTTAGTTATTGATAATTTTCCAGTCGTTGCTGAATATGTTGCACCAACTGTTACTGGACTGGATATTGAACAGGCTATGATGTTGAAAAATAATGCTACTTGGTAAGCTAATTGTTGAAATTCCGCTTTATTCAAAGTATTTTGCAAGAATGAACAGTTAGAGTGAACAAATCATAGACGTGTTCGTTTAGTACGTTTTTGTTACAGAGTCGCATTGGAAACGGGCATATTTTCAACACCCTTCCTCAATGTCATTATGTTTACATAAAATCTAATTTAAATTCATTAACTTAACAAAATGTAAATGCTTTGTTTTCGATAAATTTTTTGTTAGTATATCAGCTATCATATTTTCGGTTGAAATGTACTTTAATTCTATGTCACCACTCTGGACAACTTCTCTGACGAAATGATATCTGATGTCGATGTGTTTAAACTGGATTCTTAGCGAGATTCTGTGCGCTAAGATTGTCGCCATGCAATATTGTTGGTGTACAAGCCTTGCCACAGCCAATTTCAATAATTAGACGTCTCAAGTGCAACACTTCTTTGGCCGAGGACGATAGGGTCATATACTTAGCCTCCATACTGCTACGAGCTACGGAATTTGGGTTTTCCGATTTCCACGAGATTGGTGCACCTGCCAGGAAGAACACGTACTCGGTGTATGATCGACGATCACTCATATCACCTTCCCAGTCAGCACTACGTAGCCTCCAAGCGCCTGCCCACAACCGTGGAAGTTCAGTTTCAAGTCTTTTGTTGCTGCTAGATATCGCATTATATGCTTCATGCTTGTTGTTCCTTTGTGCTGATTTCACAACCGAATGGTAAAATCGGACCTGGAAGTCAAAGCTAATCACATCAATTCGCCTATTGCAGACTGATAAGCTGTTGCATCCACTTCCTCACACGTTTTTTCATTGTATTTCTGCATGCTGTGGCGTTGTAGCATATCGTCTATATAAGGAGACTTATTAATTGAAATGTCGCCTGTATCACCATCGTGCTGAATCTGCATACCTAAAAACATCTGAAGTGGGCCTTTATTAAATCAGACTTCTTCTGGCACGCTATAAGTAAATCACCTACATAGATTAATAATAAACAAAGGCTACCTTCTATGTCCTGTTTTTACAGGCACAGTTCATTCTGGCATTGAGAAAAGCCCATTTCACACAGCACCGCGTTCAGTTTGGAGTTCCACTCCCTTCCTGTTTGCCGTAAGCTTAAGCCGTAAATCGCTTTGTTTAATCGTAACACTTTTTCGCCACACGTTCTGTCTACATACCCTTCAGGTTGCTTCATGTAGATCACGTCTTTTAACTCGCTGTTGAGATAAGCTGTACAAACGTCCATCTGATGCAAGTGTAACTTCAGCTCGACAGAAAGCGCGAGTATCAAGCGTATCGTTTCTAGTGATGAGCGATATTTCACTACCGGTGATTTTTTCACTGTGATTGAAAAATCGCAAATAAATACAGAAAGAGACATTGATGAAAATATAAAAGAAATTAATGACGTAATAACTAATGCAGCTGTATTGGCAACACCAAAAAGAAACAACAAACCAGTTGGGGTTAGAAAGATCACCAATAATGAAATAGAGAAACTTGTAAATGAGAAAAGGCGAGCTAGGCGGGAATGGCAGTTAAATCGATCCCCTTCATCTCTGCTTCAACTGAAATCTGCTGTACGAAAGTTAAAAAAAGCGCTTAAACGCGAAGAGGAACACAACACTGAAAATTATATAAAGAAACTGTGTCCAAATTCTCGCAAGCAAAATTCTCTTTGGAAAGCACAAAAGTCTTTCAAGCCACCAGTAGATTCCAACATGCCTCTAAGACAGTTGAATGGTAATTGGGCACGTAGTGATGAGGATAAGGCAAATTGCTTTGCAAATCACCTAGAAAAGGTATTTCAACCCAATTGCCCAAAGAACAACTTTGAGTTGCCAACCTTGCCCAATACCGCAAAAGAGTCGCATGTGTCTATTAGGACTTCTACTTCTGAAGTTACTAGAATAATAAAAGAGCTTAACCCCAAAAAATCACCTGGACATGATAATATTACCCCAAAAATGCTAATTGAGTTACCAAATATTGCCGTAAAGGTGCTCTCTTTGCTCTTCAATGCAATTCTTAATCTCGGACACTATCCAAATTCGTGGAAAAAGTCGCAGATCATCTTGATAGACAAACCTGGGAAAGACTTAACACAGCCGTCTTCATACAGACCAATCAGTCTTCTACCCTGTCTTTCTAAGATATTTGAAAAATTGTTACTATCAAAGATGACTCCTTTCCTCCACGAAAATAATATAGTACCAATGCACCAATTTGGGTTTCGTGAAAAACATAGCACGATTGAGCAAGTAAATAGAATTACTAACGAAATAAGAAAAGCATTTGAGCACAGAGAGTACTGTTCAGCTATATTTCTAGACGTGGCTCAGGCGTTTGATAAAGTATGGCATGAGGGCCTTTTATACAAGATTAAAAATATTCTACCTTCAAAGTTATATAAAACATTGGAATCGTATTTAAAAAATAGAAAATTTATGGTAAAAGTGGGAGATTTCATATCTGATGAAAGACAGATAAGGGCTGGTGTACCCCAGGGCAGTGTTCTAGGCCCAACACTATACATCATATATACAGCAGATCTTCCAACAGCTAACAATGTATTAACTTCTACTTTTGCGGACGACACAGCTATAGTGAGCCGTAACAAATGCCACATAATAGCATCAAGAATATTAGCCGAGCACTTAAAGTTTGTCGAAGAATGGCTAGCTAACTGGCGTATAAAGGTAAATGAACAAAAGTGTAAGCATGTTACATTTTCGCTTAGACCAAAAATGTGTCCGGCAATAAAAATTAACAATATTTTAGTACCCCAAGCGAATGAAGTAACCTATCTTGGTATTCACCTAGATAGAAGACTTACGTGGAAAAAACATATATCTAGTAAAATAACTTGCATGAAGATAAGAGCTGCAAATTTAAATTGGCTATTAAATAAAAACTCCAAACTTAGCCTAGACAACAAAGTGCTTTTATATAATGCGGTCATAAAGCCGATTTGGATGTATGGCATTCAACTGTGGGGTACGACCTGTGCAACTAATATAGACATAATACAAAGGTTCCAATCAAAAATGCTTAGATCAATCACGTGTTCACCATGGTACATGCGTAATGAGAATATCCATAAAGACCTTGGTATTTCTATGGTAAGGAAAGAAGTAGAAGACAGCAGAATTAAATATATATGTAAACTCCGTGATCACCCAAACCCTTTAGCTAATGCTTTGGTACATTCCTGCAATCAAACACGCCTTAAAAGAAGAGATATGCCCGCGTACTGAGGAGCAATGTATCACCAAAACACCTCAATCATTTGCTTGAGCGTGTCTAGTTTTTAAATAGGTTTAAGATTTTATTACTTATTGTTAGGCTTTCAAAACAAAAAGCAGATTCAATAAATAAAAAAGATATTGAAACAAAAAAAAAAAAAAAACTTTTTATAAATAGCAGTTCGCTAATGAATTGCGATCGCAATTCGAAACTGTGATCGCAGTTCGAACCTGTGAATTACGATAGCAGTTCGAACCTGTGAATTATGATGACAATAGCTAATAGCAGAAAAGTAACAACTTTCTTCAGGGTATTGTATATATCGTATATGCTATTTTTCGTCATATTCCAAAATGTGACAACTTGTGACAAGGACGGGGGGAGGGGTTAAAAAGTCCTTAAATTCGTGTGACGTAATTTATGGATGGCTCCTAAACAGAATATTTAGGTTTTTTGTTTTGTTGATTAGGCCTCAAGACAAACTTGCTTGCGTGAAAGGTATACAAGCTATAAGAGCTATGCCGACTATTTATCACATGCATACCATATTCAACTGTATGTAAAGCAAGTGGCTTCATATTGTTTAGGATAAAAAACACAGACGGGTTAATATATGTATAATAAACAAATATATGAATTGTTTATTAATTTGTTGTCAATTACGCGTAAGTGAAATACTTATTTCATACTGTTGAATACACTTTGATCAAAATGTAAACAAACATATTTTTGATATTAAATTTATTTTGATGTTTCGCATCAGTCAGTTGGTCAGCTGGTTATCGAAAGTTTGTATTTTAGTCAACTGTGCTATTATCGTGGGCATACAGTTGGTAGAAGGTTGTTTACAGGACAACGGTGTGAGTGCTCTTGCCAGGCCAAGTCAGGCCCAGGTCATGAATCCAATCGAAAGCCTGGGAGAGAAGCTGAAGGAATGAATTGAGCGGCAATATGGCACAGAAAACTGAAACCAATACATTTTCTCAGTCATACCTGATGTACTTATTATTTTGTCTGGCCCTTTTTACACTCTTTCGAGTTTCTCTAAACAGTTTAAGTTCCTATTTCAATTTGTATTACTAACATCTCTATTTCTTTTATTTAAATATTTAAAAGAAATGGTATGTAACATTCTTTCCCGGGTTTATGGACTTATTATTTTGATCATGTGTGTATGTACGAGTATACCCTGATGCCAACAAATATGGCAATTTTAGGTTCAATATGCTCGATTATTCAAGGATATACTATCACCGGAAATATTCTTAAAGCAACAATTGAATAAAAAGAAAAATGAAAATGACCATGTTGCCAAGTATGCCAGTGATACCATCTTCATCTAAGATTATATTCTGAAGCTAATTTTCAAAATCAAACAATGTCCATTTGCTGTTTGCGTTTATAAATTCCATGTTTTTCCCATGCCCAACTATTCTGCCGTGTAGGAAAAGCATTATATTAGGGATATGAGGTTTAGACCAAGATATAGACCAATTAGATCATAATTCAGCGCTTAACCATATAATTTTTAAGGAAACTTGTCCATTTAGTTTCATTAAAATATCACATTTTGACCAACTTCAACTATTAAAAGTGAGGTGGAAGAACTATAATTATTATATGGGGAGTTTTAGGACAGTTATACTTGAGAACGTATTTTCAGGGAATTTTTATACTTTTGCAACCAGTTGCTACAGAGTATTATGGGTTTGTTCACCTAACTGTTGTACATATCACCTAAAACTAAGGGTTAGGGTTTGTCCGGAAAGTAATAGGACTGATTTTCTTCCGCCGCGAATGTACTTCGGAGCGTGCGCGCACCGACTGAATTCGATAGAAGGCGTTCCTAGAGCAGAGGTACTCGATTAAATTTTGGGTGAAACTCGCAAATCTGTGACAGACACGTTTAATTTAATCAATCAGGATTACTCAGATGTTGCTTTAGAAAAAAGTGGTGTGTTTCGGTGGCATCAGACCATTTTGAAGGGCCAGGTAGAGGTCGCTGATGAATGGACAAATCCAAAGAGAAAACGATGCTCACTGTCTTTCTTGACATCAAAGGCATCGTCCTCCATGAATTTGTTCCACCTGTACAAGCCGTTAACGCCATGTTTTACGTGGAAGTCCTCAAGAGAACTTCGTTTCAAACGAAGAATAAATCGGGGCCGACAAGACATCGCAGCCGATTGAAAGTTGCACCACGACAACGCTCCGGCTCATAACCCCTGTCTACATAACAAAGACCGGCATCCTAACGCTTCCCAGCCGTCTTAAAGCTCGGATGTGGCCCCACCGGACTTTTCTTTGTTTCCATGACCTGAAAATACCGATGAAGGGCAAACATTTTGAGACGACAGAGGGTATCCAAGCAGCATGCACCTCGGCTCTCAAGGCTATTCCTGAGAATGTCTTCCGTGACGCCTTCAATGCATGGAAATCGCTCTGGCAGCGCTGCATCAACGCAGAAAGTTTTTAAAAAATTGTAACGATTGGTTCAATAAATTTTTTTAATGGACTGAGTCCTAGTACTTTCCGGACAAACCCTGTATATAAATGACCAGAATGACGAAAAATGGTGAAACCCGGTTGACTGTCGGTATCTTCGTCCGTCCGTCCGTTCGTGCAAACTGTAACTTGAGCAAAAAGTGAGATATCTCGATGAAACTTGGTAAGTGATTTCTTAGTACAAAATAAGCTTCGAGTTCGTAGATGGGCGTAATCGGACCCCTGCCACACCCACAAACCGTCATTAACTGAAAATATATAAAGTGCCATAACTAAGCATAAAAGCAGTGATTTGGTACAGAGGATCATGCAAATTTTTTTGAAAAAGTTCGCTTGGCCCTATATCGCCTAAATCGTTTAAGCTACACAAACCAAATTTGCTGAGTATATACATATCTTATAAGAACCGCTAGTGCGACAATGGATGAAATCGAAGGATAAGGCCGCTCACTCCCCTTATAACGGTACCTACTATTAAGAACTCCTAAAAGCACGATAAATCAAGAACTAAAAAAGGCAGATACATTAAATTTTACCACCGAAATGGTGAACGATGGGCTTTGAACCGCCTCTTTTTTTGTGAAATCCCGTATCTCAGGACCCGATCAAAAAATTTAGTATGTGGCATTCTTCTTGAATTTTTATGTCTCACTGTGGAAATGAACGAAATCGGACAACAACCACGCTTACTTCTAAATTCCACTTAATTCGTTCAGTTTTCAGTGCACAAATCAAGAGTTTTTATTAACCCATTTCTCCCCGATGTGTATTTAAATACCCATGCAATTTTGTTTTTTTTTCTAAATCATAGAGCAATGTAAAACAACATACCGGCATCAAAAGATTGAAAAAAATGAGTGAAACGAGTGAAATTATTTCATTTTTATTTAAACACATAATTTTTTTAATCGAGTTAATGCTAGTTCATATTAAAACTAACAAAAACTTTGTTTATATGTTTATTGATTCTGTTTTATTGATCGAAGCTGTCTGTACGTTTATTGATTTTAATTTGACCAACAAATTAAGCTATTAGCTTATTTTGTATGGAAGACTTACAGCCGGTTTCACGAAATTGATTTAAGTGAAAATTAATTTATTTCAGTTTCACCATTTGACTTAATTTGTATTTAAATGGTCACCCTTAATTAAATACTGTCATATGCAACTATGTTAACGTTTTCCCATCAGCTGATTTGCAAGTAGCAGAAGATAAATACTTATATTGTAAAAAATGGAATCTGACGACGAAAGTGATATGGAGTGTGAGGTTTTAATAAATATATTTATAAATCGTCGCTCTCGTATAATGAGGGAAAGAAAAAATTTTTTTTATATATTATGATGACGTTGATTTTCGGGATAGATTTCGTCTAACTAAACAGTCTGCTTGGATGATACACGAACTAATTAGGGACAAAATCCAGCACAAAACTAAGAAGTAAGTATACAAGAAAGTATTTCCAATTAAAAGTTATGTTATTCTTTGGAAAATATTGCAGAAATGGTGCTATGTCTCCCGAATTAATGCTTTTAATAACATTGCGTTTCTTTGCAACTGGCTGTATGCAAAGAACTGGCGGTGACCTATGTGGCGTTTCAAAAAGTTCTTCCTGTCGCGCAATAAGGAGAGTGTGCCACAACATTTCATTGTTAAGAGAACGCTTTGTAACCATCCCATTGGAATTAGAAAGTCAAAGAGAAATTCAGAGACAATTTTATAAAATTGCAAAGTTTCAGTACAATTTATTTGTTTACATAAATCAGCTGTTATTCTTACTAACATCCCTGCTTTGTCATTTTTGGGGTGCCAATTATGAATAATGGTGAAACGCTGCAAAATTAAGTGCAAATTTAAATAAAAATCAAAATTAAAATTAAATGAAACTTAATTTTCAATTAGAAAATTTCGTGAAACCGGCTGTTAGCCAATATAATTTTGTTGGCTTGCCATAAGCTATCATACGTAGCTTGTATATTGAACTGGGGGCATTGCCAGTTCATCGCTTTTTTTAATTCACAATAGCAAGCTTTTTCCCAAAAAAAAATGGAGTTGATAAAGCGAAAAACCTCATTTTGACAGATAAAAATGTAAACAAACCAAAATTACACATTTTTTGGATGAGTATTAGTTAAAATGAAGACAAATATGAACACTTGTTTTCATTGTTTTTGTACTCTAGACCTCAAATAACTAAAATAAATATATTTGTAAAGCATATTAATATTCCGTTCAGAAATTTGAAATTTCAAACTAAATTGTATATCAGCTGATTGTTCTTGTCCGCTTTAGCAACCCACTTCATTTTTAAGTGAATGTAGGCAATAAGCTAAGTGCGTTTTATTTGTCCATGATTTAACTACTAGCTTATGATGGTCAAATAAAACACGGCTATTGTTATTACGCCCTCCAATAGAAACTTCGAATGCATTTATAAGCCAGTACTATTTCATTCCACGTGAAAATCTGGTTATTACTGAATTGTCACTCCCAGCGCACTGCCAATATGTTATTAGTTTTGTCGATTACAAAATCGGATATTCCCCGTGGTTTCTACTTCAATTCTTTCATGTCTAATAAAGAAGCACGATGCTACAGGGTTTGTCCGGAAAGTAAAAGGACTGAGTCGATTTAAAAATATTTATTAAGCCAATCGATACAATTCCTTAAAAAGATGCAAAATAGGCTTCGTCTGCGTTATGGAAGGCATTCTCGGGAATAGCATTGAGAGCCGAGATGCATCATGTTTGGATCCGCTCTGTCGACACAAAATGCTTGCCTTTCATCGACCTTTTTAGGAAACATAAAAATCTCGGAATCATACTCAAAGATCCATTTGTGATTACGATATTCAAAAATTGGAGGTCACTTTCACACATGTTCAAATTTTCTTATCTCACTTCCACTCGCCGCAATTTCTGGTCGTCAGGACCATTTTTAGGACGATCTTCACATGTTCAAGTGTTTCGTCACAATGTTATTAACCACAGATTTTGATAAATCTAATATCTGGGTAATTAAGCGAATACTTAGTCAACGGTCTGAGCCACGCCCATTTTCAATTTAAAAAAAAAAGCCTGGGAGCAGCTTCCTTCTGCCATTTCTTCCGTAAAATTTAGTGTTTCTGATGTTTTTTGTTAGTGGGTTAACGCACTTTTAGCGATTTTCCACATAATCTTTGTATGGGAGGTGGGCGTGGTTATTATCCGATTTCTTCCATTTTTGAACTGTATATGGAAATGCCTGAAGGAAACGACTCTATAGAGGTTGGTTGACATAGCTATAGTAGTTTCCGAAATATGTACAAAAAACTTAGTAGAGGGCGGGGCCACGCCCACTTTTCCAAAAAAATTACGTCCAAATATGCCCCTCCCTAATGCGATCCTTTCTGCCAAATTTCACTTTAAGATCTTTATTTATGGCTTAATTATGATACTTTATAGGATTTCGGTTTTCGCCATTTTATGGGCGTGGCAGTGGCCAATTTTGCCTATCTTCGAACTTAACCTTCTTATGGAGCCAAGAAATACGTGTACCAAGTTTCATCATGATATCTCAATTTTTGGGGAATGTTTAGATTAGTATCTCATTTTGAAGAGGTTTTGCGCAAAGGGGGAGGGGGAGGGTCTTGCTACCCCCTCATTTGAAAGGTAATGAATGGAACTTTTGAATAATACCACCCTTCCCTCCCTATGACCCCGGGGGGCTCTAGGTCAGCCTCCTGAAAATTGTGTAAAATCGTAGTTTTTCCATACAATTTTCACTAATTATTATAAAATTTGTGTATTTTTACGCATAAAGTGACTCTATGTTTATTATTTTTATTATTTCAATGAATTAAAGTGGAAATCCACTTTATTTAAATAATAAAAACACTGAAAATTAAAAATTGTATATGTATCGGTAATAATGCATACAAGTAGTACCAAGATAACCCAACCCACCATTTATACAAGACCCCCTAAATAATAAAATTGGGTTTTCATTTGTATGTTTTAGTTTTTATTTTGTGTTATACACATATTTTATAACACCCAGTAACGCAATAAATGGGTCTGTATGTTTTTTTTGGATTTCTCGCCTCCATAAAAATTCCACTATAACATCAGCAAAGTTTGCCGGATTATTATAGTTATCTTTGTAAAATAATCTTTTTACTACACGCCAATGAGACTCTATTCTTTGGGTGTGTGTGCCATCCTCGGCGACGAATGGATTGCCAGGGTCGCTATGGTTAACCTTTTCATGGTTGTAACCATATTCTGGGAGGCATTCATATGCGCGCCAAAAGTCTGTCCTTATCGTTGTTCCTTCGTGAACATGTTTACGAATGAGAGGGATGAGGACCTCAGCGGAACGTACATTTTCGGGGCATACCTCCAGTCTGAGGTCCTCACTGCCATCCTCGATCATCCCCAGCACCCAATGCCCTTCTACGCGTCTTCCTGAAAAAAAGAAAAGTATTTGAATAAACATAATTGCATTATATATGTATAAATTATTATTATTACCTTTGTTGTATTTGCGTTTCCCGAATTTACTTTCGTCAATCTGCACTACCTTTCCTGGACCACCAATCTCCCCTTTGAATTCTTGGTGGTCTAACTGAAATATAACTACTGCTTCTCTGCAGTAGCTATACCAGTCGGTGATAGTGGCAGATGACAATTTCTTTTCTACGCTCACATAATTTTCCCTATAAATTCCTTCTCGAGTAAAGCGGTGGGCAAAACAATACATTAAATAAAACACGTGGGGAAAGCTTATTTTGACGCCTTCAAACCACGTGCCCGCTGCCCTTGAAATAAGGGACTTCGTCCTACAATTGCCCCTGGAGCATTTAAAATACCCTACTTGGTGGCGTTTGTGCAATGCCATTTGAGTTTTATGAATGGCACAAAGCCGGCTTTTTGGCAGCAGACCGTATACCTCGGCAAATAATACGCACAATTGATGTGAGCCCAAGTACTTGACCATTTGTGCTATATTCCACTGCTGTACCGTCGTAACATCACGACACATTACTGCTGCAGCGCTCGTGGATGGAATATCATCATCTTTGAAAACAATTAGATATTATTTTATATAATACTGTTTTCAAAGAAAATTTCAAAGCTCTCTGAAAAGCGCGCGATTTTTTATTCCAAATTTTCATTATATTTTAACTATAAAATATTACATTGAAACAAGCGCCGCAGGCGAAAATTTGGAATAAAAAATAGCGCGATTTTTTATTCCAAATTTTCGTTATATGGACGTAATATATTGCCTACTTTTCAAAGAGCTAAATAACGTATTATATTTACCTGATTGGTTATTCGACATCATTATCAAGTTATTTTATTTAATTGTATTAATAATTTCCAATTGCGATTTAACGATACGTTTAAATTAAGGCACGCGAATATAGTAAAAGAAAATTTGAATTCCATTGAAATCAATAAGCCGTTAATACAGAAGTAACCCAACCTTAATTGAGCGTGGCCCTAAGGATCCACCCCACACCACCCCACCCCACCCCTTTTCGCATGTGTTAATACTTACAACCATCGATCCAATACGAGTCCTATGTAAAGTAACCCAAATGTATATAAGACCTACCATTTTGATTCGTTGGGTTATTACTGTCTTCCTTTTCTGCTTATTTTCTTCGTCGTTTGACAGTTCATATTCAGTAATTTTGCTTACATTTCAAGGAAGACTATAACACGTAATTGAAAGCTGTTTTATTTATTAAATTGTACATAAAATTGCAACTTAAAATTCATAATTTATCATTAAATCAATTAAATATGTTTCAAAGAATGTGTGTGTGTTAAATTGGTTAAATTTTTTGCAAGCAGTGCAAGAAAAACTTCAAAAGAAGAGAGCGATTGTTTGAGCAAATGTGAAAATGTGCGTTTTTGCGTACTTATATCTAAAAAACAAATTAACATTTAACAATAAATTTACATTTAAACAAAAGTTTAATTCATTGGCTATCCGTGCTATATAAATTTAAAAAAATCCGTGCACGCATTTAAGAGGAATAAGCAGTGAAAATGAGATACTCAACTAAACCCAACCCCAATTTTTACTCAAGTTAAAGCTTGCACGGACGGACGGACGGACAGACAGACATCCGGATTTCAAGTCTACTCGTCACCCTGATCACTTTGGTATGTATAATTCTACATCTGATCCTTTTAGTTTTAGGACTTACAAACAACCGTTATGTGAACAAAACTATAATATTCTCCTTAGCAACTTTGTTGCGAGAGTATAAAAATTCATACCGCGGGAGCCCATAGATCCAATAATGGGTTAAATTCTTGCAACCTCTTGCAACAGAGTATAATATGTAGTTTTGTTCACTTAATAATTGTAGCGAGACCGATATGCGGTTATATATATATAAACGATCAGGATGACGAGTAAAGTTGAAATCCGGGTGACAGAAATCGAGAGTTAACCCCGCTCACTTCCCATGTAACGATACTGGTAAAAACCACTAAAAGCGCAATAAATCAACAACTAAATATGCCAAGTACATTAAATTTAACACTCCAGATAGCACGAGAGTGCTTTATGGGAGTAGGTGTGAAAGTTTTAAGATGGGCGTGGACCAATTTCGCAGGCAAGTGCTAGAGAGATGGAAAGAAAGCTCGACATCTCTCGCGAGTCCTTTCGAATGATTTTAGTGGTTATTTTGGGTACGAAACGCGTTCTTGCACGACTGGCCCGATAAATATGTATTATACATACATGATATATTCAAAAAATTATTGAAAATACGTTTTCAATGTCGAAATGTTTGCAATCAACCTGTCTCTTTCTCTGCCCTCTAAACCCCCATATAATTTTCCACCTGACTTTAAATAACTCAAATTGGTCAAATTCGGGGATATTTTAATGAACATAAGTCATTTTTTAGTTATGTGATTTTGCGCTGGATTAGAATAGAATTTGTATTTACGTTAGTCTAAACCCCTTATCTCTAATATAAAGAACTTCGATCTTCTGGTTGACGTTTGCCCTTATTATTTCAAAATCTTAAATTTACCCTCTTCGATCGACTTAATATCACACATATTATTCATTTGAAGATGTTTTTAATTAAAATATAGCAATAAAAGTTTAATTGTTTCCAACATATTTCAAAAACTAGTTGATCCGGCCACGCGTTCTGTGGTATACGTTTTATTCATATAATAAACTATTGAAAACAGTGAACATTTCATTTACGAATAAAGCGAAAACGTTTTTGTCGGTATAAGAATCCAGGGTATATTACTTCAAGTTTAATTTTGAAAATGTTCATACAAATAAATGTCAATAGAAAAAATAACAACTTTGAAGCTGTTTTCTCAGTTATATTAACAAAATGTTCTTTACCGAAGGAAAGAACCTTGGTTAAGTTTACCAGAATTTAACTGACAAATGGCTGCTAACTAAACATTGAGAAAATGGCCTTTCAGATTTCATTTTACTAAAAATTATAATTACAATTGAACTTTCATAACTCGAATTACCATAATCCACGAAAAAACTTCGAGTTATGGCAGGAAATTTTGTATGCAATTTGACTACCTACTTGCTAGTTTAAGAGTTCGAGTTATGGTGAACTTCAAGTTACAATAAATGTATGTATTATGTCTATGTATTAAATTTTTTTTGGGGGATAGTGAATACATACATATGTTTAGAAATGTATACAGGGGAATCTTCCATAAACAGATACTTACGAACTAGCCTTTGTGTCCAGTTAATAGAGCTGTCCGCTTAATAAAGCGTCCATTTCCTACAGCTTTCAGTATTTCTTATTAATGAATTGTTTTGGCTACCCTATCTTCTAAGTTGCTTCAAACTGGACACAGTATGCTAAATTTTGATAAAATCGGTTCAGTAGTTTGGGAGTCCATCGCGGACAAACAACATGATACGTAATTTTTATATACGCTTTTACGCTCGTATTATTAGCTTCACTTGTATGTATATATGTTTGTTTGTTTGTAACTTTTTTAAGTGGTACTGAAACCTAGAATATTTGAGGGACACTGTAGGAAGGCGGTAGTAAGTTTAAGCAGCCTAAAAGTATGCAACATCTACATAAAACTAGTTTTGGTGGCATTTGAATAGCATGTGTCCTTTCTTCTTTACTGGCGTAGACTCCGCTTACGCGATTATAGCCGAGGACTGTTTATGTTTATGAAAACGTTAAAGAAAGTATACTTTATAGAGGCATATGTATATATAGCCGCAGAAGATATAATATCAAATGCAAAACATGTGACTTTTAGGTAATAAAACAATTATTTAATACTTATAATCGAATTTTTGCAGTAAAAAAATATTCAGGTACTAGTTTTCAAAACGCCTCCGAAAAGCAACTGCAATAGAAAACTCCTTTTTTTAACTTTGGCTGTCACGTCGATGTGAGCTTTTCAAAAATTGTCACCGAATCTAATGGCGGAGAATACGATTTAAGTTATATTCGTTTATATTTTACAATATTGTTAAATCTCATAAAAGAAAAAATATATTCTTTCAATATAAAATAAGAATTCGTAAAAATTTAAAATACACAAAGATATATTCTATCTACCTAATATTTGAACCCCTCTACTTGAAGGAATGGAAAAATGAGACAACCCACCTACCTAGTTTACCTCCTTTCCGGTCGACCATTTGAATTATAAGTGCTAGTCGAGAACAATAGAAATGGATTAAGCCAAGTTTGTACCGTTACTTTTTTGGTTCTCGCGGGACATCATAAATATCAGGAATATATTCGGTATACAATCAAACGAAAAAAAACAGTCGAAAGTGTACGGTTGTGACAATTTAAATTTATAAGCGAAATGATAGTTTACATAGATTTTCAAAAAGTCTGTGTGTCGTATATTATATTTGATT